>NC_090245.1:73356082-73393582 GCF_037325665.1 Littorina saxatilis
TGGCTTGTTGAAACTTCATAACAAACAGCCACCTCGTCTATATCATTATCTGAAAGAATGCCAACTTCCTTTGAAACACCAACATTTGTATGGAAAACTTCTGTTTCTGTCATCTTTGATTTCATTTGACAACTTGGACTGATGGCATCTTCCAGAGATATATCCATTACTTTCAACTTGCGCCTCTTTGTATTCCTGTAAGCCTGCCACTTATTTATAAAAAGAAACGTTTGATACTTTTACCAAACAGTTAGTATAATGCACGATTTACCTGTATTCGTCTTTAAATTCTGCAAGACTGATGCGAAAGAGGTCTGTCTCAGTTTTGTCGTCAGTTTGTTGTGTACATTTACACACGCACAACGAACAACACATGCACAGGCCCGGGGGAAGCTCTCCTTTCTTATGTCCGACGATAGACGTATACATGTAGTTTACATGTTTATTAGTCATCTATTTGATAGATTACGTGTATGATATGACGGAGAGTCGCATCGGTTTGATGCCGTGAACCCAACCGTGGCTGTGGCTGTCGTTTGAAGTAGCCTACTTCTTTATAAAGATTCATTTACATTCTACTTCTGACCAAGGCATGTTTGGTACCTACTGAATCCTTGTTGCGTGTAGTTTTACGTGGCACGTTGCCCAAAGTTGTATTCTTGAGGAGCATAAAATAAAACGTGTTACAAAGTTATCTCAAAACTCTGCAGTGACTGCTCGCGCAGCAGGTCAGCTAATTAACCATATCCACATATCGAGGCTCTGGGAGTTACTTCCCTTGTTTTAGGAAGCAAGCGCTGTGCTTGGGGACAATGTAAAACTGACGGATGATAGGTATCCTGAACGCTGTGTTGGCGTGAAATTCATCCCATTTGTGAAACCGGGAAAGCATCTGTACCATCTAGATCGCTGCCTTCGCTGGATAAAAGCCTGCAATCGCCCAGCTTACCAGTTGAACGTCAACACAATCAAGTCGTACACGTACATTTGCAGCAAGGTCAGATCTCGCACGACTTTGATTCAAGGCCTATTGCTAATTTTTTGATGGTTTGGTCTCAGTGTCACAAAAATATGACGATCTAATCAATCACTGATTTAAAAAATAAGTATGTTGCCCTATATCCATTGACATTCTTAGTGAAATAGATCTATTTGAAATAGTATTTCACTGCCCCGACCGGCGAACTTGTTGCCGGCTGTATTGAGCTTGTGTGTTCGTGTAGGCTTACTCAAAAAGTCAAAATCACAGTCGTCTCCGAAACAAGCAATAATCAGAGTTGGGGTGAAAACATTTCGTTTGTTCAGTTTTGTTTTGTTCTTGATAGTTTGTTTATCTCACACACACACACACACACACACACACACACACACACACACACACACACACACACACACACACATACATACATACATACATACATACACAAACACACGCGCGCACGCACACACATTGCACGTACGCGCACATACACACACCTACTGAGATATGCCTAACATACACGCACGCTTGCAAACACACACATAATACGCAAACGCAGTTTAATTTCCTCAATACAAGGCGAAAGGCACACACACACCACACACAAATAAACACACACACGCAGTCCCACACACACACACACACACACAACCCTCACACACACAAGTAAACCCACACACGCAGTCAACCCCCCCCCCCACACACACACACACAACCCTCACACACACAAATAAACACACACGCGCAGTCCCACACACACACACACACACACAACCCTCACACACACAAATAAACCCACACACGCACACACACACAACCCTCACACACACAAATAAACACACACACGCAGTCCACCCCCCCCCCCACACACACACACAACCCTCTCTGACACACACACCCGCCCAACCCCAGCGTCCAACTCAACTTTCACCAACAACCATACCCTACTCTCACTATCGCTCTCTCTCTCTCTCTCTCTCTCTCTCTCTCTCTCTCTCTCTCTCTCTCTCTCTCTCTCTCTCAGACACACACACACACACACACACACAAGCTCACGCAAGCACAGCCACACACGCACACAGCACGCGCATACACACACACTGACACACATCACACACAGCACGCGCATATACACACACACTGACACACATCACACACACACCTTTCGCAGTTCGCTCAGTTCTTCTCTTTTCCATCGTCGCCATCTTCGAAGCTTGCTTCGCTTTTCAGGGGAGATAACCCGTTTATCACATTCGCTGCTGACTTGTGGGTCAAGGCTATTATAGCACGCAGCCTCCACAGACAGCTTTCGAGACGAGACCATATGAGTCGCCGCTCCTGCGGCTCGTCAAAAACTGCACGCACTGCAGTGTTTTCAGTCACGAGAATAAAATAGCTTCGTCAATCCACGCGGCAAGGAAGTCGCTCATTTTTGCGTGCAGCACGAAGTAAACAGACATGCAAGAATAGCGACGGGTTCAAGTTTAGGTCGCTCCAGGAGAAAAATTCTTTTGGATGTTGGCCTTTAAAACATAAAGTACATCTCTAATTCACTAAAAGTTCACAATTGCACTAAAAACATCAAGACTTTCTGAGAAATCGCTAACTGAAACAGACGCAGCACGCCCGCTCGCTCACACTGATCGGTTGTGATCAAATTAGTACTTGAATTTTGTGTCCAACAATCTTTGACCCGGTTGCATTAACACATTTAAATGTTTACCCAAAATTGAAAATTCAGGAACAGACACAAAAGGGGTTTCATCATATTGTATTCATCGTTATTTCCTGAATCTAAAATGTATTAATAGGGTGTATTTCGAACTGAACAGTTTTATGCATGTAATAATGTTCCCTGTTTCCTTCTTACATACAAATAAATAAATACATATAAAAAAAATAAAAACATACATATAAATAAATACATATTAATTTTATCTACATTTACATTTTTGGATTTATTTTTTCTTCTTACATGTATACATAAAAAAAAAATCATGTGATGCTGTGCAAGAACGTGGTCAGAGGGAAACCACTTCAGTTTGATCAACATTTTCTTTGCCTATCTCTATGTCTCACAACGACCCATTGGTGTTTCAGGAAGAATATTCCTCAGAGAGATAATACATACAGGAATTCTGTATGAAGTGACTTCGGTACGAAAATAAAAAGAAGCAAGTCACAACCTTGTCGGCTTGAAGTGGTGTTTGGAAGTGGGACACTTTGCCCGGTCGTGACACCGGCCCGGGATAATTCTCTGAGTTACCTGTTTTTCATCAACTATAGCCCCCAATTTCGTGTGTGTAGGCTACTTGTAAAGGGAAATTTAATCGTGAAACCTGTCCTAAAATAAAGACATGTAAGCCTCAATGCGCTGCGCAGCCAATTGCCTGGCAATTCAAGTCAGCGGAACAGCCCCAAAAGCTTTATGGACTCTCTAGATTTTATAATGAAATTCAATTGTTGGATTCCATGAGAATCCCCAACTTAATTAATTAACAGGTTGGGCAATTAACTATCTATTCTTGAAAAACATAGGTAAGGTAAAATAATTACAGAATTTAATAAAATAATTGTCACTTCGGTGGCCTACTGCAGCAATACTATGCATTGACTCTGTTGTTTTTTGCTTGTATGTTAATTGTGTGAACTGTGTCTCATCTGCCTTGTCTCCACTTATTTCACACAAAAAGTCTTGTGGGTAACAAGGACATTTATGGGAAATCGGAATTCCTCTGCTGTAACCTCATGAATATTAATGAGTAGCACATGGACCAATCGCTGGGCAATGCCAGAGATTGTTCCAGCCAGCTTAGCGTGGATGCTTTCCCCTTGACCGCGTTCGGTCATTCTCTTCTTTGTCTACCTACAGACCACATCATTTTTGCTCTGTCTCTACTTTTGACTTATTCTTCGTATTTTCCCTCCCACCCATCCCTATGTTTACCAGTTATCCCCTTTGTTACATATTGCAATGGAAATTTAGATTCTTATCCTTGTCATGGTGTCATTATATTGCAAGCTATTATTGTTGTCACCTTGCTGAATATATTCGTAAATTTGCTTGTACTTTTAGTTCCTGTCACTGGAATGAGTTAGCCTCTAACGATTGGTTGTCCATGCCATAATTCTGTCCATGGTTTATTACATTACATGCCCGTATTGGCTCCTATTCACTTTTGATTCTGACAATTTTTATTCTGCATGCTGCCAGGGTGTGCTGGCACCACCGTTTGAGCTTCGGTGCAGTACCATTATTGATTGGTCTGGAACCGAAACTTAGGCTATAGTCCACAGTTGCACCAGGTCCCAGACTACTTCCCTTTCGCCCTGAGCGGTTTTTGGGCTGAGCAGCCGGCGACTGTGGCATCTGGCATAAACATATATCTAAATAATATCAAACTAACGTTTCAGTTGTCAACGTTATGGAGGAACAGCCCCAAAAGCTTTATGGACTCTCTAGATTTTATAATGAAATTCAATTGTTGGATTCCATGAGAATCCCCAACTAAATTAATTAACAGGTTGGGCAATTAACTATCTATTCTTGAAAAACATAGGTAAGGTAAAATAATTACAGAATTTAATAAAATAATTGTCACTTCGGTGGCCTACTGCAGCAACACTATGCATTGACTCTGTTGTTTTTTGCTTGTATGTTAATTGTGTGAACTGTGTCTCATCTGCCTTGTCACAGTCTCCACTGATTTCACATAAATGTTGTTATGTCGGGCGAACGATGTAGGCTACTCCTGTATTCTGAATTGGTTTATTCCTATTCAGCGTGTTTCTGTGCCAGCATTTTGTCTGGAACTATGATTGGTGTGACCTATTTGTTCTGGCACAAATGGCTTGGAAATCGATGTATAATGATCGTTACACACCGTGTCCAATTTTCCTATTAAAACTGATCCGGGAAAGCTCGTCCGCGCCACTAAACGGGGGGCTCTGGTTAATATTGATGTAAATGGGAGCTACAAACTGTCTTCTTTGAACGTTATTTGACAAACTATATTAATCTCTGTGTCACGGTTTTAATCCGGTTTCTTTGTCAAAGCAAATTAGCTACATATTTCACGTCAAACGGGTAACGATCGTCATTTCAGTCTCAAACTGAATGATGGAACACCAACCAGTTGCCCGTCTTTGTTTGTTCATTTCTCATAAATGCTTTCAGATACTCTTCAGGGGCGGATCAGTTCATTTTCTGGGGGGGGGGGGGGGGTGTCCAAAAGTATATTGTTAAGATATGGGTGTGAAGGCGCGAAGCGCCGAGCGGCGACGGCGCAAAGCGCCTAGCTTGCTAGGGGGGTCCGGGGGCATGCCCCCCCCGGAAAATTTTGAAAAAAAGGATGCAAAATAGTGCAATCTGGTGCATTCTGAGGATGATCATTACCAGTTTCAGGCAGCAGGTTTTGTCACTGATTAGGCCTAATACCAATTTTTTATATTTTTTTTTGGCTGGGGGGGGGGGGGGGGAGGTTTCCGGAAACCCCAGAAACCCCCCCCCCCCCCCCCCCTCGTCCGCCCCTGCTCTTTTTAAAATCTGAAACACATGCAAAATAACATACACTTTCAAATTGCAACATTTACCGTCGGAAGAACTATGTGAAGACGGTTTTAGTTTTTGTCTCAAGTGTCCCATGTTACAGGGGCAGGGACACACATCATGTGCTGTGGCTATACTTTTGAGGATAAATCATCCCCGATCTCAAGTTCTAACTGATTTGCCTATTGGATCCGCTTTTTTCATCTAGTGTGCACGTGATACGGAAATCCAAAAACAGATCTGGATCTGGATCTGGATCTTCAACGTTGCCGCGAGGGACCACTGTTGGTCATCTTCGCAACGGATGCGGGAGAGCGCATAATAATAATTTAGAATACAATACAAGTCCTGACTTTGGTGGGACAAGTCATATATACAGGCCTGTCGCTTCAATGTCTTTTCCACTCTTAGTGACTTGTTAAAATGATAAAACTACTGAGCTACGGTAGGTGATCACTGTTGGGGCAGCCCTGATCAGTGACGGCAGATAGTCTGCCAGTAACGTTTCAATATCAAGAAACCATAAACAAAAATGGTAAGCTATTGGAACGTCTTGTTTTGTTAATATTAAAACTTTCCAATACCTTACCACGAGTCTTGTTTTTATTTTTATTCTAGTGTGACTCTTATGGCATCGATTTTGGTGGCGCTTTTGAAATCAACTGCCGCAGGGTGGTTTAAAAAAATTAATCTTTTATTTTTATTATCAATAATTTATTTTACCTGACCTTTTCTCTCTTTTTTTTGTTACTGAGGGCAGGGACCTATATTTTTCAACTATTTCCGAAAAATGCCTCAAGCGAACCACTGTCTACTTGCTGTAACTACTTTGGAATACCCAGCAACGAGTAAGAAAGTAGTTCACCGTTTCATGCATGTTACTGTTATGACTAGACACTGTCATTGAATTCTTAGTGTGCTATTCAATGCAAATACCCTTGAAACCTGCATTTTGAACATGGTTTATGCTTTAACGGCATGAAGACATAATGAAACTTATCGCACTCTTTTCTCGGCGGAACTTCACGGCGGCCATGTTTAAACAATATGGACGCGGCGGGACATGTTTGTCGGCTGAGTTTGTCAACTTCAGCTGAGCCGCTACGCAGTTTGGGACCAACCTTGTGCAGAGAGGTTTGTTGTGATCTTTCTGAACTTTTACGAAATAGCACTGAATGCTTCTTGTCTTTTACAAACTTTGTCAATAGATTAGCAGGATTATTTTCTGTGGGACCTCAACTGTAACCAGTGTTATCTCGGAAAGCTGACACAGTTACAGCTCTGTTGCTGTTTCAGACAATGCTTCTTTGATTAAGTGAGCTTGAAGCTTCACCTACTCTCTCTTTCGTCGAATTTGTTTTCCTCTTTCTTTCTTTTTGCCTGCTCTGTGTGTGTGTGTGTGTGTGTGTGTGTGTGTGTGTGTGTGTATGTGTGTGTTTTGTTGATGTTTTTTTAAGTTTTTTTAAGGGGTCGTGTGGAATGGGAGTGGGGTAGGTGATGTGTACATGATGTGTGTTTTGCGACCTTGTTTAGTGTACATGTATGTTTTATGTTTTCTTTGCTTAGTACACATTGTCATGTTGTTTTCAAATGAAGACCCTTTGACTTCCAAGTTCCATTATTGCATTAAAAGTGTTGTTGTCATATAATGTCAAACTCAAAGTTAAATTTGTAGCATCTAACATATGTTGAACTTAAAAGTTAAATTTGTATAATGGTTGTTTAATGAACAGAATGAGAGATGTATCGTCTACCCATTTTTCAGAGCAGGACCAATTTTTTTAATTTTTTTTTAAGACTGCAGTAATTAATGTCAGTTTTGTGCTGATATATATATATTCCTGATTACTGTCTTTAGAGTAAAATCACAACTATAGTAGTGGTCATCTGTCAGTGTCAGGCATCCTAAATAGTCTGAAGGTTAATCTGGTTCTATCAAAACACACCCTTTTCAGGTCTATTGCATGATTGAATAGTCTGTGTGACATACCATTTCAGAACATACCCTTTTTGACTTAAAATGTTGTGGTGTCCTTGCAACAGGAGTCAAATTATGCCAAAAGCACACATTAAACATTGCGAGTTCTCACCAGGTGCTATAATACTAGAGAAGGTAGCAAGCAGTGACACAATGCAGATTTGTGCTGTAAATTTAAAAGAGCAACTGTTGTTTTATAGAGTTGAACAGTCTGATTTGATTCCTGTTTATTTTGCTTGTATTGTTTTTGAACTTTTACTGAGGATTATTTTATTCCATTACAGATTCTGGAGCACATCCCACTGCAAGATTTTCCCAAGCCGTAGATCAGGTTTCAACTGTCCCACAATGCATTCAAGCATAAAATAAAAGATTGAGTGACTTGATTGTACTTGGCTTTGAGCACTTTACCTTCAGCATTTAAGCGTGCTGTTTGTGTTGTAATTACAGCAACTATACAAAAAAAGAAAAGAAGAACCAGACGTGGGACCACCTGAACAAAAATAGTCTACTGATTTCAACACGCTTGGCACTTCGGTTCTTTTTGTGTCATGTGATCATGAGGTGCACACAGTGAATTACAATCAACTGCCTGACTGAAGAACTGAAAGACTAGTGTTTCACAATGGATACAGATCGAGATGATCTTGCCAGCAGCAGCAGTTCAGAATCTGAAACAGAAGCGGATGAAGATGAGTACCAGGCGCCAACAGGAAACTCAGCAGAAGAGCTGACACTGCAGGATGATGAGAGAAGTGTGCTGTTGCTTGCCCCTCCAGAGGATGAGGATCTGGGGGAAGGGGAGGCAGGGCCTGAAGACCAAGGTAAGAGAGACTTTTTCTGTATAATTCAGAGTATTATAGGTTGAATTAGTTGCAGCACTAGGCGTCATTTTTTTAACTTTTGGACTGGTGTAGTTTTTCTGCAATTATATGGAGAAGAGATGCATGACTGTTTGTATGATAAAAATAACTTTTCTGCATCAATAGTCCAATCAGTTGCAAGCATTGGGTAGCATCAAATATAATACCAGCACTCAGATCTGCCTGAAACTTTGGCACCAGTTGCCCCTACCATTTATTTCTTAGCATGCAATGTCACGATTTTGTGTCCCTAAACCCTGAATTAATACGAATATTTGTTTAGGTCTTTCAGAAACGTTGCATAATAGGACACGCTAAGTATACACGTTCACCAAAATCAACACAGATTTTGGTCAGCCTATTAGTCATGACCTCTGAAATTTCTAAATCAATTCATTGAGAAGTTGAGCAGATATGGCTCTTTGAGTGGAGGACCCCCTCAAAAATGGTCGCAAAACATGCCTTTTTTGGCCTCTGAAACGGTTGACCCCTACCGCCTTTGTCAAAAGGCTACCCAAAGACTAGAGAAGTAAGGTGCATCAAACAAAATGCTTTGAACTGGAAATTGAATGGCCTTTCTAACGGTAGTCAGAAGTGTTTCGTAAGTGCACATTCTGATTTTTTGCAGATTTTAAAACACGGGGCTATGGTTTTTGTCAGGTCGATTTTAGGGGTGACCTTGTTTGACAGGCTGTAACGGGATGCCTATACAAATTACCACTGATCGGACAAATGATATAAACGGTGGACATAATTACCTTTTCCAGCATATAAAGTTGAACTAAAATGAATTGCGTTTTACCGCTTTTGTTAGCGTGCGAAAGTTGTTGCAATAATGTTTTGGCCAAGTTTATTTCAGTGCAATCGACTGACAGAATGGTTAATCACGCTTCAGCGTCCTCGTTTTTAAATTGACTGAGTCAAGTTTTATGAATGTTTCCAAATAGCTGGGAATCAAGACAAAGGTGATTGTGTGTGTGTGTGTGTGTGTAAAGTGATTCCCCCAAAACTATGGGACAGATTGTCATGAAGCTTCACAGTACATGTATGTGAAGTCTTCCAGATGATATTGACTCTCCAGTTTTTTCTCTCATATTTTTTTGTTATACTGTATTAATATAGATCTCTGATGACATTATATCTGGCTTTTACAATAAGTTGAGATGGCTTTGTGGTGGACCTCATTTGTTAATCATTTTGATTATGGGGTTGCATTTCAGTGTGTAAGCATACAAAATTAACTAATCAATTTGTTCATTAAAATTCTAAAAGTTTTAATTACAATTGAAATTTTAATAACTGTTTCAAAAATGGTTGCATTGTATTCTTTATCATTTCCTGAATCTGAGAATATCTATAGATCTATACGTTGTGTTTACTCTGACAATATGCGGAAAACAATTAAACAAGATCGGTCCAAATGTTTCCGTGCTTCATGGAGACATTAAGTGCGACACGTCTCGGTCTTCCGGTTTTGACTAACCAAGCCTTAATTTAATTACTAGTCTCGGTGGTAACTGATCCCAGGATTTGAGTGTTGATATTTTAGTTTCAGGTTGACCGATTGACTTTGATATATACATATATATAATTATTTGCTTCATGGCACTTGTGTTACAAAGTCTGTAATGTTCTTACAGATACACAGTACGAGGAAGAAGGAGAGGGGGAGGGTGCAGAGGAACCGCCATTGGGACAGACACCAGACTCCATAGACAAAAAGGAATTAGACAAGAAGAAGAAAAAAAAGAAAAAGAAAAAGTGAGTAAATGCTCTGTGAATTTATTCCTATTTCCACTGACATAAAATAATTTACTGACCATATTTCATGAAGAAGCCCATTAGGATAATAATGAATATTGCTATTTCATATGTTACGTGGATTTCCACTGGTCAATTGCGCAAAACTGAGCTCATTGTAAAAGTGATATCGACGACATTTCCGTCGATATCAGTTTTGATATCGACGACCTCTTTATTGCTTCCCCACTTCAAAAACAAAAACACCTAAATTTAAAAACAAACAAATATATATATATATGAAAATGTAATGATCCCAGAATTTAGTTGAGCAAGTGACTAAAGACTTTTTGAAAGAAAAGACATTTTTAAATACTGAAAAGTACAAGAAAAGAGTGAACAAAAAGAAATAATAATCAGAGGGAGGGATATGGAACAGCCAAAACTGAGACAAATACTTTTGTAATTTCTTTACAGTAAATACAAAATGTCCAGAGAATTAGCAATATATCTAACATTGACTGACTGTGTGATGATATCTTCTGCTATTGGTCTGTTTCGACAGTGATATCAAAATCTCGACCTCCTGTCTCGATTTTGATATCACTGTCTCAACAGACCATAGCAGAAGATATCATCACAGTCCGTCAATACTGGGTATTACAAACAATGGGCTTAATTAAACAGAATAATGGATTAAAATTACTTCCCTTGACACTTCAATGTGCATGAAAAGCATGACCCTTGATTATAAATGTGAACTAATTATGTCAGAAGTCTACATGGAAGTCTATTTGTCTCAACAAGAGGCAGAATTCTTTCTATCTTGAGTACTTTACGTCCAGACATTATGTTTGATTACGTAAGAAAATTGTAATATGGTATATATATATATATACTAGAGGAATACCCGGCTTTGCCGGGGTGAATCGCGAGACAGAGACAGACAGCGTGGCGGTTCACCACAATCACCTTTGAAGGCGAAGTCCTGTCAAACAGGATTGAGAATTTTAGAGCTTATTTCTAAGCCCTATATTATCTGTTATGGCTTCTCAAATGCCAGAACATACAGACAAAAGCCGCCAGACCCCATCACAAACAGAACTCTACAATCCACAGGTGTTGCCCACACACACACACACAGAAGCCGTATATATATATGTATATGACTAAGTGCCAAAAGGTGCTCACAGAACAGAAGACGACTTTGTTTTACAATAAAAATGTTTCTAAAAACGTGTGTCTGCTGAAAATTGGTGTGTGTGTGGATGAATGTGCGAAGAGATAGTGGACATAATTTCGTGTGTCTGACTTGAACGGTTTTGAAGTTATCTTTGTTTAAAGTCAAAAATAACGCCAAAACCGGCCATCTGAAAAAGGACATCGTGATACCTCGTGTTTTGAATATGCCACAGAAAAATAACAAGAAGCACAAATGAATTGCATTTAGTTTGATTGAATGCCTGAAACATCGCTTTACAGACGAGACCAAACGTCAAATCTAAATCTCGAGAGAATTTTTTTTTTTCGATAACCGAATTTTAAGGTGTCGCACGCAAGATGATTCGTCATCACGGCATACATTTTTCAATCGCAGATATTTACTAAATTTCTTTTTCAAAAACTCTGGAATTGATGTCGACACGTCAAGCGATAACGGTGTATCAAACTGCTGTCTTTCAAGTAATCCAGCAAAGACTGCAGAACTTTTGAACAGCATTTTTGAAAACGATTTGAAAATTTCGTCATATCTTGCGTGCGACAAAATGTTCGGTAATTAACGGTTATTTTCTTTTAAAAACAAAATTTACATGTACAAAGATCTACTTCATTTACGGAACCACGTGACACATTCTGTGTTCAAAATTTGTGAAGAAATCACGAACCACGATTGCGCTATCAAGTGTTGAAATTATGTCGTCAACATCTTTTCAGATCTTGCGTGCGACACCTTCTTGCGTTCAACATAAAATGTCACTACCTTATCGAGTTTAATGGGTAAAACTAACTATTTGTTGTCTTAGTTTAATCTTCTTAATTAAAAGCGTAATAAAACCGAACTTCTAAGATGAATTTTAATTGAGATTAGCGAAAGAGCGGGCACGCAAGTCGACCTTAAAGTAAAAGAATGATAACACGAGCGTTTGTCGTGTTGTCTTGCGTGCAACACATTGTCCAAAAAGGAAAATGTATATTTTTCTCAGACGTTTTTTAAGTTGAAACCTTGAAACTTCACACACATTTGGGGTTTAATCGCCCCCATGCATGGTAAAAGTCTTGTTGACCCTTGTCAGATTTCAAGGTCACGGCTGGGTCACATGTGGTTCAGAAAACGGATGAAACATATTTTTTCAGAGATTTTTGAAGCTAGAACCTTCAAACTTCAAACAACGCTTTTGCTTAATGATTGTTCAACATGGAGAATTCAAGGTTGATCCTTGAGAAATGTGAAGGTCATAGCAGGGTCTCGTGTGGGTAAAAAAAAAAACATAACCTTTTTCTCAGAGTTTTTCAAAGCAAGAACCTTGAAAGTTCACATTTTTGGGCTTAATAGCCCCCATACACGGTTAAAGTCTTGTTGACCTTTGTCGAATCTCAAGGTCACATGGGCAAATCAAAAACACGAAAATGCATCATTATCTCAGTTTTTTTTAAAGGGAGAGCCTTCAAACATCACACAACTCTCAACTCCGACTTAAAGAAGTTAAGGTAGATCCTTGTCACATGTCAAGGTCACAGAAAGGTCTCGTACGGGTAAAACAAACAAAACAAACAGATAATATTCATTTTTTCAGCTTTGTTGTTAGCTAGAATAGAGGCACATGCCACCATTCCATTCAACATGACTCATAGAAATGTATGATGTATGACGTAATTGCATTGTGTGTAATGACGCGGCTGCCTCTGTAGTTATTCCAGCCTTTGAAGAAATGGCGTTTTTCCTTGCTTGGACACATTTTTCCTTTTCTTGGATGTTTCAGGAGTTTGGGTGAGTTTGGTGTATATGGTTGAACACAATTTAAAATTTGCATAAAAGTGTATTAAAATAAACAGTGGTAGCCAGTCTCACCTGTTGTGTCGACAATTTAATCTCTTTTGTGTGACCTCAACTTGACCCCTCTGAATGCTCTCAATCATGGAAATTGACCACACTTTGATTATAACCAAACAACATCAAAACTTTGGAATGTGTGAAGTTTCAAAGGTGTTGCTTAAAAGGCGTTCGTGAAAATGACAATTGTATGTGTCTGACTTCAATGCGACCCCGCTGCGACCTTGACGTTTGATTTTATCAACCAGACTTTCATCATGTGTGAATGACTTCAAACACTATAAAACTAGTTGAAGAAATTGACAATTTTTCAAAGTTTAAGCCAGATGGCACTGCTGTGACCTTGAAATTTGACAAACATTAACCAGGCGGTCACCTTTTTTAGAAAATATCCTTAAAGGATCTTTAACCTTACTGTGACCTTGGAATTTGATGAGGTTTAATTTAACTTGCGTAGTGTGCCAAGTTTCAAGGCCCTAGCTTCAAAAACATATGAGAAAACCTCATTGAAAAATGTATATGTTTGACCTCAACGCGACCCTGCTGTGACCTTGACTTTTTCAACCAGACTTTAATCGTGTGTGAACATTATACACTAGAACTGTGTGTATTTTCAAAGCTCGTGCTATAAACGCGCTGAATAAATTGAAAATATTCCACATTTGGACCAGATGTGACCCCGCTGTGACCTTGAACTTTGACAAAGATTAACAAGCAGGTCACTTTTAATGAGGTTTTATAAAAATGCTGAAAGTATGTGAAGTATGTAAAGTCTAACTGATCTAGTATTAAAACATGTAAGACGTGACAACGACAATTTTCCAGTTTGCAAAGGAAATTTAACCTCGCTGTGACCTTGAAATTCAATGTTGTTTAATGTGATGTGCACCATACCTGGAGGTCATTATACTTTGGTTGTGTGCCAAGTTTCAAAGCCCTAGCTTTAAAAACGTGCGAGATAACCTTAATGCTATGACTCAGTGCCGTTTTGAATGATATAACGAACAAAATTATCGTTATTTGTAAAATCATTTGGGTAAATTTATCTTTTCTTTTCGTAATTGGGTTCCAGCATCTGTTGTCTTAACAAAAATCACAATATCAGTCGTGTTTGTCAACTTTTATTTTTTAGCCCCTTTGTCCGCTTTTCGTGCGCACCTTTTGGCACTTAGTCATATATCTATATCTATAAATATATAGAGATAGATGACAGTGTATTTTTCGCGTGGCTATAAATTGATTCGACCTTTTCACTTTTACAGTAAGGACAACTTACGGGTGCAATGAAAGCGTTCTGGACAGTGCAGTGACATTCTAAAAATAGTAACGTAGTAACAGGAATATGGATTGACGCCACACGAAGGAAGGGAGATAAACGCTGAAAACACTGGAGAAGATAAGGTCCCTCCCAGGTGGAATGGGAACAGCACGAAAATGATTCAGTGGCCTGAACATTTCATGTTGAGTCCCATCGCTGTCGACGACGCCAAATGTAACTGAATGCCGGCCGAAACACCACAATCACCTTTGAAGGCAAAGTCCACTCAAACGGGATTGAGAATAACTGTTATGACACACTAAAGCCGCCAGACCACATCACACTAAAGCCGCCAGACCACATCACAAACAGAACTCTTCAATCCACAGGTGTTGCCCACACACAAACACACACACACACACACACACACACACACACACACAGAAGCCGTATATATATATATATATGTATATATATATCTATAAATATATAGAGATAGATGACAGTGTATTTTTCGCGTGACTATAAATTGATTCGACCTTTTCACTTTTACAGTAAGGACAACTTACGGGTGCAATGAAAGCGTTCTGGACAGTGCAGTGACATTCTAAAAATAGTAACGTAGTAACGGGAATATGGATTGACGCCACACGAAGGAAGGGAGATAAACGCTGAAAACACTGGAGAAGATAAGGTCCCTCCCAGGTGGAATGGGAACAGCACGAAAATGATTCAGTGGCCTGAACATTTCATGTCGCGTCCCATCGCTGTCGACGACGCCAAATGTAACTGAATGCCGAAACACCACAATCACCTTTGAAGGCAAAGTCCACTCAAACGGGATTGAGAGTAACTGATATGACACACTAAAGCCGCCATACCACATCACAAACAGAACTCTTCAATCCACAGGTGTTGCCCACACACACACACACAAACACACACACACACAGAGAAGCCGTATATATGTGCACATCCTAGATACTGGGTCACAACTATGGGACATGGACACCAGAAAAAAAAGCATGACTAAATGGAGTAAAAAACACTTTTTCACGTACAACAGACTGTCCTTCAAATTAATTCATCAATGAGAAGGCCTTATGTTTAAGCATTATTCTAGAAACAGCATGTATATGCGTGTAGTACGTTTGATGTCGTGGGTTACATGGTTTCCACTTTGGGCTTTTATCTCCAACAAAAGGAATTTTATTTCACTGATTGCTTATGGCATGTAGACAATATTAATATATAACTGCTTTGTGCAGAAAAGTTTAAAATTATTGGTAAGTATAAGGTGGCCAGATATGAGACTAAAGTGGAAACCGTAACCCACGCAATTTCCAGGGACAAAAGTTTCACTTGTCAGTCATAGCATTCATGTTACCCCTTTCTGTTTTGAGATGAGATAGATACTTTTTAGCAAGTAAAAAATTTTGGTAGTGTGCTCACTGATAGTAAGTATGCAGAGAGAATATTGGCGTGAGTTACATGGAAACCATAACACGTAATGTTAAGAAATCAAGCTACACAAAAGATCAGTTAATCAAGAATCCCTAAAATTAAATACAGTGAGTAACAATAAGTAAGGCAATGTTGCTTTAGGCGCATATTTTGTGTGTGTTTGTGCTTGTCTTATACTAAAACATCGAGCGAAGCTTGTGTGCGTTTCACACGAAACGATCTGACCTTGCTTTCGCTGTAAACTTCCGGTTCTTCGTAGCGCACAACAGGAATAACATCATTTAGTAAAACCCAATAAAAGTGAAACAAAGCACTCAGTTCTTTCAAAAAGCATATAAAAGAGAATGCAAAATAGTTTTTAACATGCTCTTAAAACAGTTGTTAAATAAGTGAATTGTCCGATCGTCGATCGTATGTTACAGAAGAAACGAACATTTCAACATGGCGCCACTTGTGAGCATGCTTGTGGCTTGAAATATGCATTGTATCTTGCTTTATTCTCATAAATATTGGAAACAGTAACAATGACTACGTATCAAAATCATTAGGGAAGACTTCAGTTACCATCAAACAGTAGGTTCCCGTGTAGGGGGGATCCTACTTCGTACTGACGTCGAAACTGGAAACCAATGTAACGCACGATAACGCGTTTTCTTCACCGATCAAACTCACAGAAGAAGAAAAATGGATGTAATTCTTGAGTGTGTATGTCGAGAATAATCCTTCAGCTGACCCATAAACATCACAATAAAATTCACAGAGCTTTATTCTCCATTATGTACAGCTGCAACACAGACTGGTGTATTTTTGTCCCAGTTTTAGGTGCTGTTTTGGGGGCATTTTGGCTAAAAATTAAATCGTTTAAAACCCACAGCAATGTTTGGAAACCCAAACTTGGTTGTTACAGTAAGTCAAATCCATCCCCTTTGACATCAAAGCATCCCCTTTGTCATCCATTGCTCAGAGATATTGTGACAGTCATTCAAAGTTGACAACCCATAGTGTTTCCCAGTATCTAGGACGTGCACATATATATATGTATATCTATATCTATAAATATATAGAGATGGATGACAGTGTATTTTTTGCGTGGCTATAAATTGATTTGACCTTTTCACTTTTACAGTAAGGACAACTTACGGGTGCAATCGTGACATTCTAAAAATAGTAACGTAGTAACGGGAATATGGATTGACGCCACACGAAGGAAGGGAGATAAACGCTGAAAACACTGGAGAAGATAAGGAAGAGTTACTTGTTACTGGGAATGGATCCAGAGAAAAACCAAAATCGGTTCAGCGCTGCACGCTGAGAGCACGTGTTGAAATATCTCATCGATGAGGTTGTGTCCGGGGTGTAGCTGAATACGGTCTCCAAATTTGAAAAAGATCCACCGAGAACTTTGGCTTGGCATCGCGGACACACACACACACACACACAGACAGACAGACAGACACAAGTCGTATATATATATAGAAGATATGGGTCCATTTTGGCATACCACACATGCAGCCTTCAGCCCAAGAACGTGATCATGGGACATGTTATTGTTATTTACATTTTTGGCGGGAGATAAAACTGACAAACTGCATAAAGTTTATTATAAAACGAACTGACCACAGTCCTTCCAAAGAAAAATGGTATTGTTATAGTCAGTGTGTACAGGCAAATGTAAATGATTTATTATCTGTTCTGGGGAGATCAGAGGCAGCTTTTGTTTGATTAGCTTGAATAAAGAATTGGGTGTACCCAGGAGAGGGTTGACTAGGGATTATTAGCCAGTGGGCAGGCTTGTTCATTGTGGTCCATGGTTTGTTCTGGCCTGTGGCACAGGTAACTGGCACCAGCTGTTACACTTGATCATGCAAGTTTTGTTTGCTCCAACACTGGCAGTCATTGTGACTGTACCAAATACATGGGTGGGATTGTTCCGGACATCCGGATTCGTAGTATCTGTGGTGACGTTTTTTTGGTTTATAATTATACAAATCCTTCAGTGTCTAGGGGCTCCCTTAAAATTCTTCAGGATTCATGACATTTTTCAGTCCCACCCATGCAAATAAATTATGGTGCAGGTACAGACTTAACACTTATAGTGCAGCTTGAATAATACCACAAATTGACAAGTTCTTACTTAGTACAGTATGTTGTACTTGTGATAATTAAAGGACAACCAAGAAGTGGCCTGTTATATATGGCAGAGATATATTTTGGTAATGATGATCGAGAAAGGGACAACAGAATTGTATCCTTTATGTGGACATGTCCTCTCATCAAAGGGGCCTCACATCACACGTACCACTGTAGTTGTAAATGTTTCCATAATCACAGACAAACAACATCTGAGTCCTCATTAGTGGGTCATACTTTTTTCAAACTGTGTCAATAGACAAGACATCTTAAAAGGACAGCGCTGCTTCTCAAGTTTTGCTGCACAGATCCCCTTAGACCTTCAGCCTCGCTTCAGTTGTCTTTTGTTTACATTTAGTCAAGTTTTGACTAAATGTTTAAACATAGAGGGGGAATCGAGACGAGGGTCGTGGTGTATGTGTGTGTGTGTGTCTGTGCGTGTGTGTGTGTAGAGCGATTCAGACCAAACTACTGGACCGATCTTTATGAAATTTGACATGAGAGTTCCTGGGAATGATATCCCCGGACGTTTTTTTCATTTTTTCGATAAATACTTTTGATGACGTCATATCCGGCTTTTTGTAAAAGTTGAGGCGGCACTGTCACACCCTCATTTTTCAATCAAATTGATTGACATTTTTGTAAAGCAATCTTCGACGAAGGCCGGACTTCGATATTGCATTTCAGCTTGGTGGCTTAAAAATTAATTAATGACTTTGGTCATTAAAAATCTGAAAATTGTAATAAATTTTTTTTATATAAAACGATCCAAATTTACGTTCATCTTATTCTACATCATTTCCTGATTCCAAAAACATATAAATATGTTATATTTGGATTAAAAACAAGCTCTGAAAATTAAAAATATAAAAATTATGATCAAAATTAAATTTCCGAAATCGATTTAAAAACAATTTCATCTTATTCCTTGTCGGTTCCTGATTCCAAAAACATATAGATATGATATGTTTGGATTAAAAACACGCTCAGAAAGTTAAAACGAAGAGAGGTACAGAAAAGCGTGCTATGCAGCACAGCGAAACCACTACCGCGCTGAACAGGCTCGTCAGTTTCACTCCGTTTTGCACAAGCGGCGGACTACGGTCATTGTGAAAAAATGCAGTGCGTTCAGTTTCATTCTGTGAGTTCCACAGCTTGACTAAATGTAGTAATTTCGCCTCACGCGACTTGTTTAGAAAATTACCAGGGTTCTTTGACTTTCTTGCAAGGAGTCAAACACTGCAATTTATTTGCGACATATTCATTTTTATCAGCAGCATTATCCGGGTAGGTTAGCAAGAGGGAAAAGGCTGAAGTAAGCGAATCGGAAGTACTCGATCAAGTGCCGCACGTGAACTAATTATTCTCCTTACTAGTCTCGACGAGAGTAAGAGTTCTTTCTATCTTGGGTAGTTTATGTTTAGACATTGTGTTTGATTACGTACACAAATTATAAAACATAAACAAATTTGGTTCAATTTTGGCATGTCACACACAGTCATTAGCCCCAAAACGTACATGATTTACGGAAAATGTTAATCACATTTTAGGGGGAGATTTGAACTGAAAAACTGCATAAAGTTTCGTTTGGTTGGCAACACTAAAGGTATGTGTAGTCAACTTTGGAATAATTATGTGAATATGTTTTGACTTAATTTATATCCTCATCTGCGACAAAAAGACAAATCGTTGCTTCAACAGTGCTTTGAAGCGCAATATATCTTGAATTAGTCTGGAAGTTGAGTTGTTTTATTGATCAATTTCTCAGATGTTATAAGTGGGGCTCAGAAATGCCCTCAGACCTTGGTCAGCCTTACTGACACAGTTCAACACTACACCTCTACAAAAAACCTACAGCAATGCTATTATCCTTGGTATAGTCAATAGTTTCTCACTAACTGCTGTTAAATTACATATTCTTACTCCGAATCACATAAAGAGCATTGACGCAGTCTGAATAGCTAAGGTCTGAAAAGGCTACCCGTCTTAAAGTTTAAAAGGGAAGCAACCCAACCACAAAAAAGGTAAACACAGCTATGGCAACGACCATATACCCGGGGAGTTACCTCCCCTGCCGGGTATGTGACGTCACTCCCATTGCTGCACCACATGGTACACTCATTCGACATCTTTCAGTCCTGACGAGAGGTCGTGTTTTCCATAGGCTCTGTGCGTTGTTGGAGTTTTCATACACCCACCGACCACCTACCCGTCTGCTTTCCCTCTACTTGGTAGTTGGTGAGCTCTTTCCATTTTACCTTACCTATCGTAAGAACTTTTGGCTGGTTATTGATAATTTTCGTCCTTTTCGGACTTGTGAAATTTTGTCAGTAACTGTTGTTGTGTTGTGTTGGCCGCCATTTGCATTTTGGCCGGCATGGCAGAGAACGCGAGTAGACGTGGCAAGGGCGATGTTAAGGGCAAAATTAAACCTAAATCATCCTCTCAAGGTTCTAAACCTGTGTTAGTTGTCCTTTCGGACAAAGAGAAAAACACTGTCATGTCTGTTACCATTTCTCCTCCCGGACACGCTAGCGCGAGCGGTACTACTTCTACTTGCGTTACGTCGGCGGCTTGCTCGTCCTCCGTTTCTTCAGACGGGCAAGCTTCACTTGTGTCTTCGTTGTTGAGCTCTTTAGTTCCTGAGATTCGCAGTTTAGTTCGCGACGAGCTTAAGCGTGCTACTCCACCGGAAAGCACCGTACATCCGCCTGCAGTGAGCGATGCCCGCTCTTTGGCTTCTTTTTCCGGTTTTGTGGTGACGGCTTCCTGTTCTACCGGAACTTCGACTACTCCTTCGGCTTCTGCTTCCGCGGGGAGCTCTCAAGGTACGTCGAGCTTGTCCTTCGGCTCTAGTGAAGCCACTGGACTGTCCCTGCTGGGACGGAGCTCACCTGGCGCGGGTCACTCCCGCTTTCCTGCTCAGTCTCGTTCAGTACCCATTGAGCGTGAGTTCGTTTCTGAGCAAGGGCGGTTTCCTTCGGAAGTCGCGCTTCCGGGTTTTTCCGGAAGCGAAGGTCCTCCTTCACACTCCCATTCAGCGGCAGGTGTTGGAGTTGACTGTGGACTGGCCTCCGGGCAGCAGGGCTTCCGGCCTCAGTCAGCATGGCCAGCGTTTCCACATCAAGGTGTGGCTTCGCCGGCCGTGTTTCCGGCTCAGACCGGATCTGCTTTCTCTCTTCCGGGTACTCCTTCTCGGATGTCCTTGGTTGAGAGTCAGCTTCCTGACTACGGACGTTTGGGGCATTCTTCCCTTCACTTTGGTGTTGGGTCTACACCCCTTCCGGTTCCGGCGGCTTCAAGCTTGCCGTCAGCGCTCCCTTCTCTGCCTGCTGGTATGGTTACGGGACACGACGGTTTGCGGTCTGGGGGGTTTCCGGTTTCGGCTTACCCTGACCGCCAGCTTGCTTCCGGTTCAGTTGACTTTGGTCAAGTTGATCATGGCTACTCTGACACTCAGTCTGTAGCCAGTGAGCAACCTCGCTCGGGATTTCCGGCGCAGCTCAAGCGCGCTTTGGAGGCTGCCGCGGAAGTTACTTCCCGGTATTTTCCGGAAGGCGCTTCTGCCAAGGGTTCTTCAACCTCAGCGGCTCCGTCAGCTATGGCTGACTTCCGGTATGCGAAGGAGGGCGACGAGAGCTTCCGCTTTGCCGAGTCTCCTTCTGTGGCATATCAGCTGTCCCAGGTTTTGGCTCGTCCATCTCCTGCCGGAAGTGGTCTCCCCTGCACGCCTGTTCCGTTACTGGTGCCACATGGTCCAGTTCCGGAAGAGGCTCAGGCTTACCTAGCTTCTATGGCTCACGCTTCTTCTTTTACCCCCTCTGGTCTTAAGAAGTTCGTGCTGCCGAAGTTTTCTCGCAACTTACTGGCTTCTTTTGCTCTTCCGCGTACAACTCTGTCTGTTACGCCGGACTTGCAGCCTCTGTTGGCCAAGCCAATCAAGCCTTCCTCGGGTGCGGTTCTACCTGATCACACTCTTCTGGCTTCTGAAGAGATCAGTCGGCAACTCCTGGAGTTGTCCTCCATCTCGGAGACTCTGATCAGATCTCTCTCTCGCGCTCTT
Source organism: Littorina saxatilis (assembly GCF_037325665.1). Taxonomy (NCBI): domain Eukaryota; kingdom Metazoa; phylum Mollusca; class Gastropoda; order Littorinimorpha; family Littorinidae; genus Littorina; species Littorina saxatilis. The sequence continues at coordinate 73,378,159 of NC_090245.1, forward strand.
ACTGAGACGCTTGATCCTTTCTTGCTCAGTCGCGAGCAGGACGCTGATGACGTGTCCACGCTCCTCTCGGCCCTGGCCAGGGTCAATGAGGAACAGATGCGTCTGTCTGCCCTTCAGTATGTGCACTCTGTTTCGTGTCGTCGGGATTTATTCCTCGCTCACTCTCAGTTTTCTGAGCAAACGACGCTGGACACACTCAGAGCTTCGCCGGTTGTGGAGGGGTCTCTGTTCGGTCCGCTGATTTTCGATGCGCGAAGATCAGAGATCCAGTCCAACAGGGATCAGCAGTTTTCGGACTTCTCCCTTCAGGCTTTCAAGCAGGCTAAGACTTCTAAGCCCAAGCCTCCTCAGGCTTCCGGCTCGTCTAAGCCTGCCGGCACGAAGCAGACAAAGTCTTCTTCTCAACCCTGGAGGGGTTCGAGAAAAAGATCAGCGTCCGGCAGGGGGCGGGGTGGCTCTAGCAGCAAGCCCCACCCCCAATGAAGTGTTCCCGGTTTCACCCCCCCCCCGCCCTCCACTCTGGTGATGGCGGGGGGCCCCTCCCGGGCTCTATCACACTGGTCGGCCACCATACACAGCCAGTGGATAGTGGGCGTTGTGGGATCGGGTTTTCGTCTACTTTGGCTGGACAAAAAGGCGCCGCTTTCCCGGCGTCCGCCGGCATGCAAGCCCCCCTCCTCGCAGGAGGCAAGGTCCGTCCTTCAGGCGGAAATTGTCACCCTGGTGCAGAAGGGCGCGGTGGAGAAAGTCCTAGACCACAGCTCTCCGGGCTTCTACGGGCGGCTTTTTGCCGTTCCCAAGTCGTCAGGAGGGTGGCGTCCCGTCTTGGACCTATCGCAGCTCAACACTTTCTTGAGAACGATACGGTTCAAGATGGAGACGCCGGCTTCGGTCAGGGACTCCCTCCGTCCAGGAGACTGGGCGACCTCCATCGATCTGACAGATGCATACTTTCATATCCTCATGCATCCGTCCGACCGGAAATGGCTCCTTTTCCGGTGGGGCGATCAGATCTTCCAGTTCCGCGCTCTTCCTTTCGGGCTGTCTCTCGCACCTTGGGTCTTCACCATGGTCGTGAGACAGCTATGCGCACTGGTGAGGTCGCAGGGTATCCGGCTCAGGGCATATCTGGACGATTGGCTCATCATGAACCAAAGCCGGACAGGTTGCTCGGGTCATACCCAGTCTGTTCTTCGTCAAGCCCACTTGTTGGGCTTTTCGATCAACACAACAAAGTCGGAACTGATTCCGTCGCAGACGTTCACTTATTTGGGAATGTCTTTCAGCACGGTACCTTGGACTGTCCAACCCTCTCAGCGGCGGGTGGACAAGCTCCAAGCGCTTATCAGGTCCACTTTGCCTCTCCTGCGGGCTTCCCTCCGGACGCTGGCTTCCATCTTGGGACAGATGGAATCCATGGCTCTCTTGGTGCCTCTGGGCAGAGTTCACAAGCGGCCTCTTCAGCTTGCTCTGAAGCCGTATGTGGACTCTGCTCATGTGGACTGGAACGTCCTCGTCCCTCTCCAGGGATGGTTCCAGTCAGCGACCCTTCCGTGGTTGGACTCGGACTGGGTCTGCAGAGGTGTGCCGATCGCTTTGCCTCCCCCAGACACGGACCTCTTCACAGATGCGTCTCTGTCGGGGTGGGGAGCGCACACAGACCGACAGACTGCGTCGGGCCTGTGGTCGGCAGAGCAGAGCCACTGGCACATCAACCTGCTGGAGCTCGAGGCTGTGGCCCTTGCTCTGGAGGAGTTTCGGCCCTCCCTTCACGCCCATCATGTTCGTCTGTTCACAGACAACACGACTGTGGCAGCTTATCTGAACAAGCAGGGGGGGTCGCGGTCCCCTTCTCTTTCGAGAAGGACCTGCGAGATTCTGGTCTGGTGCTGGCACCATCAGATCACTCTCACAGCCAGGTACCTTCCGGGGAGCTTGAACACTTTGGCGGACGCGCTCAGTCGCTCCGACAAAGTGATTCAATCAGAGTGGACGATCACTCAAGGGGCACTGCTTCGCCTTTGGGCCCTCGTCCCAAAGCCTCTGGTGGATCTCTTTGCCACCCGCTTCTCGAAGAGGCTGTCAATCTTCGTCTCGCCATTCCCGGATCCCGAGGCTTGGCAGACAGATGCATTGGCCTTTCCCTGGACAGGGCTTCAGGCCTACGCCTTTCCTCCCTTCCAGCTACTCAGTCGAGTACTTCGGAAGGCGGAAATGGAGGGTCCGGATCTCCTGTTGGTCGCTCCTCTGTGGCCGTCTCAGGTTTGGTTCCCGGACCTTCTAAGGCTCGCCCACGGTCCACCAGTTCCGCTCTTTCTCACAAAAGGGGAACTGGTGCAGCCTCACACCGGCATACCACACGAGGATCCCTCGTCTCTGAATCTTCACGTGTGGAGGTTGTCCGGTCCTTTCTGAGGCGTTCTGGTGCGTCTGAGCGGACTCTCGACTTAGTGGAACGCTCCCATAGGGCTTCTACGTCGTCAGTCTATGCTTCCCACTGGAAGGCCTGGGTTGCCTGGTGTCAGGCCCAGGGTTTGAACGCGCTAGCCCCTCGGTCTATGCACGTGGCAAACCATCTTTCTTCGCTTGCGTCTCAAGGAGCCTCTGCTTCCTCCTTGAGAGTTAGGAGATCTGCCATTGCGGTAACCTTACGCCAGATGGGCCGCTCTATTGACGTCAGTGGAGTCATTTCACGGGTGATTAAGGGCGCTGCCCTTAAAGAGGTTTCTACTCGTTCCCCCACGCCAAAATGGGATCTTTTCCTGGTCCTCGAGTTCTTACGTTCTGCACGTTTTGAACCTCTGGTCACGGCGAGTTTCGCTAACCTGACGCGCAAAACTCTTTTTCTGCTACTGGTAGCTTCTGCGCGCAGAGGAAGCGAGATTCATGCACTCTCTGGAAACCCGGAGGATATCTCTAAAGAACCTGATGGTTCTATTTCCTTGCGTTTCCGGCCACATTTTCTGGCTAAGAACCAGACCCCTGATCAGGCCTCGCCTCTGGTTCGCGTCAAACCTCTGACTAGCATACTGGCTCCCGGAGATCCGGACGCCCTTAATTGTCCTGTGCGAGCCCTTGACATCTACCTTGCCCGGTCTCAACCGCTTAGATCGAAATCTCAAAATCTCTTATTTATCTCCATTAATACTGTGAGAAATAAGGATATTGCAAAGACGACAATGGCTCGGTGGGTGTCCGCTCTGATAAAACAAGCATATGAGTGGAACCTTGCGGAAAAGGGGGGGGCACTGCCTGCTTTCCCTCTGAACTCTGCTAGAGCTCATGAAACCAGAGCTTGGGCGTCATCTTTGGCCGTCCTACGGTCACGAAAGCTGGACGAGGTTCTACGCACAGCCTACTGGCGTTCTGAGGATGTCTTTTTGAACTTTTACCTCAGAGATGTCTCCGCTGTTCGGCAAGATGGTTCAAGAACGCTTCCTGCCTTGATCGCAGGTGGCCAGTTCATTTCAAGGGTTTGAGGTGAGTTTGGTTTTTCATTCCCACCGCCTTGTTGATGCTATCTGCTCTTTATGTGATTCGGAGTAAGAATATGTAATTTAATCGAAAATTTTTAAGTAAATTTTCATTTCATTAATATACTTACCCGAATCACATAGTGTATACCCTCCCGCCAACCCCGCTTATGATATTTTAGTTTTTCTTTAATGTCGAATGAGTGTACCATGTGGTGCAGCAATGGGAGTGACGTCACATACCCGGCAGGGGAGGTAACTCCCCGGGTATATGGTCGTTGCCATAGCTGTGTTTACCTTTTTTGTGGTTGGGTTGCTTCCCTTTTAAACTTTAAGACGGGTAGCCTTTTCAGACCTTAGCTATTCAGACTGCGTCAATGCTCTTTATGTGATTCGGGTAAGTATATTAATGAAATGAAAATTTACTTAAAAATTTTCGATTTAACCCCCAAGGCTCTTTGTCACAGTGGTAGGTTTTATGGTCAGTTTGGCATTGGCGGCTAGGGTCTTTGTGCTAAAACGGTCTGCGATCTGCAAAGTGAGCTGGCTTATGAACATATTGATGTTATGTCATGAACACTTCATGCTAGTGGCAAAAAAGCATGTAGATGTAACCCTATTAGTGCAGGGTCAGTTTTTTGCTAAGTTTCCTGCAGGCCTATGGGTGCTGAATTAGTCTCCTTAAAAGTTTCAGGAGCTCTGCGACTACTAAGAACTAGAATGTTACAGTTTTGTGTAAGCTGTTCGTTCATATGTTAGAAGGCAAAAACCTGAGGTACAATAATCTATCCATTTGCCCGTAATACATGTATAAAAATACAGCAGTGGGTTTTGTTTGTTTGTTGTTGTTGTTTTGTTTTTGTGTGTGTGTGGTTTTTGTGTGTGTTTTTTTTGGGGGAAAAACCAGTACAGGTCTGTACTGTTGAGGATCATCAGTAATTCCGGAGGTTGCAAGAAGTATATTCCCAGATTTTAGGCTTGGTTTTGGACACCGATGGTGTCTACTTAACAGAATAGAGAGTGTTCAGCTTGGTCGAGCTCAAGACTATAAAGACAGTTGGCTGTGTGACAAAGTTACAAGTACTGTATATCATGTACAGCTCTTTGACAAGACCAGCACTGTGTTTGTATCAAAGACCTATTGGTACTTTACAATGGGGGGTTAGTGTCTGTGGTAGAGACTTCAGGCTCAAAATTAATGGTCTCTCTTGTTGCTAAAAGGTCATGGGGTGACTCCCAATGGATTTTATGGTTTTCAGTACAAGGACAACTGTAGCATAGGCGCATTGCTTTCTCTTTGTTTGTGGGTCATAGTTTAAGTAAATTGTGTGTGTGTGCATGTACATGTGTGTGTGTGCGTGTAATTACAGGTTTGGAAATGTAACTATAGCAGTTATTGTTTAAATATTCAGCTTTTTAGTTTTTAAAGACTTAAAGAGATATATAATTCAGCTGGTTATTATACTTATATAAAAGTGTTCTGAGTTTTAGACTTGATGTTGGTGTGCTATATTGTTTGTGTCTTGAGTGTGCACTATCTTTTTTGTTCAGATAAAACCTAGTGGGCTTAAAAAATAAAAGACCTTCAGACCATGGGGATTTATGGAGTTTTAAAAAGTTTTCAAGTTTTAAAAAGCGTATCTAAAGTGCAACCAGGCATGAACAAGGAAATATAAGCTAAACTGTGACTTTTGGTCAAGTTTTTAAAAAGCACTTACAGCTACAGTGTAACCTAGCTGGCATGAAGAAGGGAATGTGCTGCAGATGAACAACTTGGAAATGTGCTGCAGATAGATTTGTGTACGTATAGCCTGTCCTTAACTGGGCCAAGTCGACTATGCCAAGTATACTTTGCGAAGCTGGCTGCATGAAGCTTTAGCACTAAGTTTTCAGTAAAATTACTTCGTGAAGTCTTCGTGACGTTGATTTCAGGTTTAATTAAGGACGGGCTTTCGCCAATCTTGACACTTAATAGACCTGACCAACTGGCCAGAGTTTCTTTAACCATGGCATTACAAGACTATAAATATCAGAAGCTGCTGCAGGTAAACCTTGAATAACTGTTAGTAACACACACACACATACCACACAACACAAACACACAGGCAAGTTCCCCAAGATACCAGTAGAGGGTCTGCATACTCAGACTCCAGCAGTGAATGAAGATTGGTGAGCAGAGACCTTGGGGCAATCCATCTTTTACGTTAATTAATAATCAATTTTTTTCACCTGCGGGCTACATGTCGTGAAGTGTAGCAAGCGATCAGTAGATGTGTTTATTCAATGATTTGTTAATTTTTTTATTCTAGCTTCGTTATTTGCGGTGTTGCTTTTGCGTTGCACAGCAACACTAGCGCTGTGTGTCTCTGTAATTCTGGTATGTAGTACTGTACAGTTTGCATGCATGCAGAATATTCCTTTCTTTTTTTATGTTTTTGGGGGATGGGGAGGGGGGAGTGTTGGTGAAAGCAAGACCAGTCGGGAACAGTTAAGTAGCAATTAATTACACATGATGCCAGGCATGAACAAGGAAATGACGTATCAAAAAGAAAAAGGTGGCGCTTTATATAATCTAACTTTTTGACTCACATGCGAAGCAAAAGTGAGTATGTACTCACCCGAGTCGTCCGTCCGTCTGTCCGTCCGTCCGTCTGGAAAACTTTAACGTTGGATATTTCTTGGACACTATTAAGTCCATCAACACCTGATGTGGCCTGATGGTGTATGGTTACAAGATCTCAAAAAACATGTGCGGCAACTTGACCTCACTTCAAGTTCAAGGTCACAGGGGCCGTAATTGTTGTCTTAAAAACGACAATTTTTCACATTTTCGCATTTTTTTCTGAAGTTATCGAGAATGGCAACCTTAGCTATGAATGCTATACAGGGCAATGTAAGCCCTATCTTTGGACACCAGTTTGGTTGACCTTGCTTCAAGGTCAAGGTCGCAAGGGTCCTTTAAAGTTGGATTGTATACATATTTTGAAGTGACCTTGACCCTGAACTATGGAAGATAACTGTTTCAAACTTTAAAATTATGTGGGGCACATGTTATGCTTTCATCATGAGACACATTTGGTCACATATGATCAAGGTCAAGGTCACTTTGACCCTTATGAAATGTGACCAAAATAAGGTAGTGAACCACTAAAAGTGACCATATCTCATGGTAGAAAGAGCCAATAAGCACCATTGTACTTCCTATGTCTTGAATTAACAGCTTTGTGTTGCATGACCTTGGATGACCTTGACCTTGGGTCAAGGTCACATGTATTTTGGTAGGAAAAATGTGTAAAGCAGTTCTTAGTGTATGATGTCATTGCTAGGTTTAGTTATTTGACCTTGACCCTGAAGGTCAAGGTCATGTAAAGGTCAAGGTCAAGCATGTGAGTCTTATGGGCTTTGCCCTTCTTGTTTCTTCATGTTGTAATTACAGTGGTGTTCTAAATGACTTAAAGGAATTTTAACTATTCACCATTGATCTTCTTCTTTCTTCTTCTGCGTTTGTGGGCTGAAACTCCCACGTACCCTCGTGTTTTGCACGAGTGGAATTTTACGTGTATGACCGTTTTTACCCCGCCATTTAGGCAGCCATACGCCGCTTTCGGAGGAAGCACGCTGGATATTTTCGTGTTTCTATAACCCACCGAACTCTGACATGGATTACAGGATCTTTTCCGTGCGCACTTGGTCTTGTGCTTGCATGTACACACGAAGGGGGATACGCCACTAGCAGGTCTGCACATAAGTTGACCTGGGAGATCGGAAAAATCTCCACACTTAACCCACCAGGCGGCCGCGGCCGGGATTCGAACCCTCGACCTCCCGATTAAGAGGCCGACCTCTTACCACCACACCACAGCGCCCGTCTACTATTGATCAATTGTGGACTTTTTAAATTGCTCTTTTTGTCATGAGTTAATCTTTTACTGTGACAGTTTGATGCACACACAAAAAAAAAGTACGTACAGTTTGCATGTCTAAAAGCTCAAATAGTATGACGGCTGGTATTTTTTATTGTTTAGGCTGAGAAAATAACTCAGCTATCAAACAAAAGGCATAGCATATACAGTGGTCGCCGCTTAATAAAGCCACTTCTGGACCGACGAAAAATGGCTTTAATAAGCGGCGGATTTATAAACCGGCGGTCCAGGAATACGTCATTTTCGAAAGAAAAAAAAATCTTCTCTTTTGTTTACGTCACTCAGTCACTTTCTTTCGTCATTTACACTTGTTTGAATCTAAACAAAACTTCACGAAGGATGTTGAACTTTTGTTTTAAATAATATATGTACATGTACGTGTACTTTGATCACTTCGGTACATCAATAATTTCACTGTCACCGTCACGAATCATTACTCGGCAGAGAAGAACGATTTTATGAGTGTTTGTTTGTTGGTCGTCTTCCACAAGATAATGTGAGTTTTAGTCACAAACTACGTGATTTCTCTGAGAAAACTGGCTCTAATAAGCGGCGGGTTGGTTTTATTAACCGGCTTTTTCTAATACATAAGATATAGTGATAAATCCGGACCGTCTGAAATCGGCTTTTATAAGCGGCTGGCTCTATTAACCGCGGTTTTATTAAGCGGCGTCCACTGTATTCTCACCGCCTGATTTGTTCAGATGAACTCTGCTGCTCGTAAGGGATATTACTGCTTGAAAAGTTATAGGTTACAGTGTGTGTGTGTGTAATTACTGCTTCAACACTATACATTATGATTATCATGTGGTCAACGTACTGAAGGGAGGTGTTTGGTGTGAAAGGCTGTCAGAGGACCAGGTTGCAGTGTGGCAGGGGAGATCGCAGGTCCTATCAGCTGTCAAGCAAACAATCAGACTATCACAGGCCATTCCTTGGTGCCTGGTAGCGCTGATAATGGCTGCCACTGTCTGATTTATTTCACTGGGTTGCGCTTCATTTGGGCCTGTAGATTTATTGGAATCTGGGACAGCAATAAATCTGGCTCAGTCATAACTCCATCTACCTTGTGGAACTGTACTCACAGAAGATGAATTTGCATAAGCAAAGAGACGAAATATGAACACACCTGTTCTTTCTGATGTTGCACACTAAACATGTACACAGACATGTTACACACACACACACAGGTATAGGAGCCTGGTGTTTCAGCTAGAAGACAACTAAGTCTTAGCCTTCCTTGAATTTATTTTTATTTACTTTTCAGCACAAATATGTTTCTACAATTTCCCATGACATTTGTGAGTGGAGTCTGATGAAATATTGGCTTAATTTTCTTTCTGGGTTACATGCATGAGGTTTGTTGCAAGAGTAGGATGTTAATTACTGAGTCAGATACCATGGTGTATTACCATGCTACTTGCAACAAGACTCTAGAATCACTCACTCACTGTACGACCGACAATGACAGACTGTCAACGCCAGTGTTTGAAGTATGAAAATGTTTGACCTCTTAAGACATGAAATGGTATATATTTCACAGAGCAGGGCTGGTTATTATGACAGTTCCAGTATCTCACAGAGATTAGTGCCAGGACCAAGTAGTTTCTGGTCCAAGTAGCCCCTTGACAGTTGCCAGCTCACAGTTCGATTACAGGTTGGCATTCAAGTTGTGACTGATAGGGTACCGCAGGGCATTACAAGAGCAGGGATACAATAGCCAACTTTCACTCAGGCAAAGGTCTTTAGGGCCAGCACTACTCAGAGAAGGGCATAAACCGTGGGCAGCTCTAAAGATTGCCATTGAACAGAGGGCAGTAATAGCACACAATGTCCTAGCTCTCAGAGACCCCCCCCCCCCCGCGGGTTAGGGGGAAGAATTTACCAGATGCTCCCCAGCATGTCGTAAGAGGCGACTAACGGATTCGGTTTCTCCTTTTACCCTTGTTAAGTGTTTCTTGTATAGAATATAGTCCATTTTTGTAAAGATTTTAGTCAGGCAGTGTGTAAGAAATGTTAAGTCCTTTGTACTGGAAACTTGCATTCTCCCAGTAAGGTCATATATTGTACTACGTTGCAAGCCCCTGGAGCAAATTTTTGATTAGTGCTTTTGTGAACAAGAAACAATTGACAAGTGGCTCTATCCCCCCTTTCCCCGTCGCGATATAGCCTTCATGGTTGAAAACGACGTTAAACACCAAATAAAGAAAGAAAGAAAACTCTCAGAGAAAGTGTTCTTCTAGGTGTTCTAAAGTATTAATTTTATAAGCCAGTGGTTAAAAGTATGCAGGGTCATAAACTATGTTTATTGAATTGACTGTTGAGCATAAACCTTGTTATCCTTGGGGGTTCCTTTTATAGCTCTTACACCTCTTTGACTGGTGTTAAATTAATTAGTACAGGTATAGTCATTGTATACATGTCAGACAAGAAGGAAAATGTATTGTTGCTACACATCACAACCCCTAATTAAGTCTTAAATGACATAGTGAATGTAGTCCCAAACACCGACTGTGTGGAAAGTTGTAAAGTAAAATCACTGGGGGGGAAGGTTCTTTTCGAATTGGCATAGAGGGAATGACATTTTTGCTTCAAATCAGTTATTTACCTTTTACAAAACAGACAATTCTTTCCACAATGAGCTCAGATCTTTCATCATAGGCTGTTTAAAGTTGGTGTTTATTTGGCAGCTTAAAATTAGAATGTTATTGACCCAGGAAAACTCTAAAGCAGATTGTAATTCAATCAAGTTTGCGTTTTAATGAAACAGATCCTGTGATTGGTCAGAATGCCCCAACTCATTAAAAATTACCGGTGACTAATTGTCGATAGCCACTCGCTAAAAAATCCATTAACAACCTGCTGGCGAGGCGCGCATTGATACCGCCTGACTAGTCTCGGTTAGCTTTGAGGGTCATTTTACAAGTGGGAAATATGAAGGCCAACGAAATACCGAGACCATAAGGTATGCGAAGTGATGACGTCGAATACGTGACGTAAGTTGATGCATGAATTCTTCCGGACTACGTCAGTCAATTCCAAAGATCGCTTTTGTGATGAAAGAATTTGTTTTAGAGTTTGGTGTCCAGAAACCCGTCAAAAAAGAAGGGAAAATGTGTGTGAAAGAAAACAAAACAGGAGCAGAGTGATACGATAGGAATCCAGAGACATATTTCTTGGGACTTGACCCTTGCAGGTAGGTGGACTGAAAGTAGTGTGTGAACAGAACAGAACCAATTCTGTCTGTTTACAACCGCATGAAAGCAGGAAAGAGATCGTCGTCAGATTGAATTACAATAACATTAACATGCTTCCATTTGAAACTTCTCGGTCTTCATCATGGATTGACGCCCTCCCAAAGTCTAATTGAAGCCCTCCGTCGCTTCGCTCCGTCGGGCTTCAATTAGCTTTTGTCGGGCGTCAATCCCCGATGAAGACCTCGAAGTTTCAAATGGAAGCATGTTAATGTGTAATTGTGTGGGGGTACGCTTGTTTCGCGAGGGTGGCGAGTTGATCTAATACCTTTACAGGACCATTCATAGGGACTTCCGTAATGCCTTTACATTGTTTTTCATTGATCATTTGCAGAAAAATAAATGGCCTTGATTTGCATTATGTTTCAGATTTTTATACATCTGCCTTACAAACTGCAAATATGATGTTGGTAAGTTAATGCTTCAATTCAGAATTTCACATTCAGCTTTAGAAGCATTCTGGTTTATTTGTGCATTTTAAGCCTTATACTGTCAGTTTATGCAAATATTTTTAGAGGTGTTTAAATTTATTATTTGTTTGTTTAATTTGTTTAAAGGCACAGTAAGCCTCCCGTAAACCATCACAGATACTATCAGGCTTTTACACACAGTACAAACACCCTTTCATTTAAACACTCACCGCTTGAGAACATCCTAGGTGCCCTCCGTAAAGAGCGAGCAATTTTCAAAGAATTTATTTTGCGTGGTTTATCTTACCCCTGAGCCATCGTGAACCTGTGTGATCCAGTTTCCCTTTTTCACAATGCAGTCGTCAGTTTGTAATTTAAAAGCGGCTCGCTGTGAGCTTATCTGCAATAGCACGTTATTATGTACCTCTGACTATGCACGAAACAAACGGCTGTGGTTCACAAGAACTCTAGAAAAAAAGAATTCTTTTATGATTGAAGAATGTTTGTGTAACAAACTGGCAATTTATTATTTAGATTTTAAAAGTTAGGTCTGGCACCAAAACGCACCACGGTCCGATTGTCTGACAGACAATCCGCAAAATTAATTCTTTGAAAATTGCTCGCTCTTTACGTAGGGCACCTAGGATGTTCCCGTTTGGTGAGCGTACAAATGGAAGGGTGTTTGTACTGTGTGTAAAAGCCTGACAGTATCTGTGATGGTTTACGGGAGGCTTACTGTGCCTTTAATAGACGATGTTCGGAAATAAATTTTTCCTGCGGAAAAGAAGAGGGCAAACAAAGCCGGGTGACAAAAACGTGAGCGCCGTGTTGCTACACATCGCGAGCACGTGTAAGACATGCAACTCAATAGTGATTGGCCTATTTTGTCAAGCTGGTTTCTTTGCCCTCTTTTTTTCCGCAGCAAAAGTTATTTCTGGAATTCGTCTTTTTGTCGATCATTCTTTGCTTGTTTCTAGTCAGCTGCAGAGTATTCCAGGCTACTGTGGAGACTCTGTGAGTTGCATCCTTTGGCTGAATTATGTGTCACTTACACAATTATTTCAGCAAAAAGTGTTCCTTTTTTTCTAAAAACTTAATAGTTAATATGTTGAAATGGAAGGTCCGCTTGTAACCAGATGATATCGTAAAAGCCCAAATAGATGTAGGAAGATAAATAATACAAGACGATTTACACATGGAAGCTGGTGCCTTTAAAACGGTGCAGGTTTCACCATGTTGAGGACTCAAGGTACTTGTGATTTGTTTCTCTCAGTCCGACGGACAGCTCGGAGGTTTGGCTTCAAAGAGGTGTCAGATGATGAGGACTGGTCATTATACTGGACAGACTTCTCTGTGGCTCTGGAACGGGTCATGGACATGAAAAAATACCAGGTACTTGTGATAGAGATAATGACTCTTTACTTAAATGTGATATTAATGGAGTGTATGTGTGTGCTCTGCAGTGACTGCTTGTACAGTGGAATCCACTTTGAAGACCGCAAAAACTCTGAGAAAGTCGGGTCTTAGAAAGGAGGGATCTTACAAATTAAAATGCAGACATTATGGAGAAAACCCCTGAAAAGGAAGGTCTTAAAAGTGGGGTAGTCTTAAATTGGGTCTTAAAAGCAGGTTCCACTGCACTGGTTTCCTGAGGTAAACAAACAGTGGTAAAGTGATCAATGTTTGCTTCAAAATTAACTTTGTGCAGTGTTCAGTGTATTTAATGGCATCTACAATATAATTCATGAATATAATGTATTATGTAAAGAATGTATGTTGTCGCTAACTTCCCACAAATTTCACTGAACACGTATATATATGCTCAACTGTTTGCAGTGATCAGTATTAGCGCCACACAGTTGTGGTGTTTTTGTAGAAATTTAAGAATTGGTGCCTAAATTGCAGAACTGATTGCCTTAGAAGTGTCCCTGGTCGTCAAAAATGTAAAGCTAATAGACCGTGGACAAATTTTGTATTTCACCAGCACTTTTTTAAAATCACATATTCAATGCCTTAGATCTATGGGTGGTGATAACAGGGTCGGGTCAATTGCCAATTAATTCCCACAGCTGTTGTTAATAAGGGTGTAGGATAGCAAAAGGGCCACTCTGCAGTACTGCACTTGCTTACTCGTGCACGACTAAGAGGATTATTTCTGAAAATATCCGTGGCCTATTGTGCATGCGCATTCACCTGTTTGTATTTTCTCCTTTGTGTGTTGAGATTTACTTTTACATGTGGGAATAACTTATCTTTTTGTACCAATACTATTTACTCGTTTGTTCATTATTTGCTTTTGTTGTTAGTTTCTTCATAATTTGATTTTAAATTTACGCTACTCTTCTGTTTCCTGTAGGGAAGGAATAAGGTCAGTTTTCATTGTTAAAATTCTGAACACCTTTTTAATTTTTCTTTTCACTGAGCATTTGGTGTTCATCAATTCCTAAATGTATTCCACGGCCTCTTCAGAATAGATAGAGCACTAGAACTCTTTTTGGAAAATATCTAGCATCAATATAACATCTCCCCTCTGCTGTTTTGGTTGTGTTTATTGGTTTTTTTGGTTATTTCTTCAGAATCAGAATCAGCTTGTGATGCTCTCTCTCTCTTTTTGATGATCTTTGTTTTAAAGGTACATATTATAGACTGATTGCCATGGCTTTGGGGAATTTTATATTGTTGTAGACTCATACCAGGAGTGTTAATGTCCAGATTTAAACTCCTATACTGACTGATTCCATTACTCTTCTCTCACTGAACTGAATGAAGTGAGGGACTCAACATGAAATTTTAGGTGACTGCACTGTTCATATTGAAGACCCCCCCCCCCCCCACCCCCACCTCCACCTCCAACACTCACTCATGGAATTCATTGTAGAACTTGAAGGGTAAAACTGGAGTTTTTGATAATTGCAAATCATGGTACCTGCTCGGACCATGTACGTCCTCTCGATAAGGATCACCTACCCACAACCGACCACCCCCCAAAAATCACTGTCAGTTTTGTTTTTAATATAATTCACCTTTCACTAGGTACCACCTGTCTATAATGATTATTTTTTCTGGTGCATAACTAGATCATCGTAATGGACAGGATCAATAGTATATCAGGTCAGTGCCTTTATTGGTTTTGATTAAATCAGCCCTGCAGGCATTGATATCCTTGCCAGATAGCAGCAAGCTTTGAGCCCCTTGGTCAGGACTTATATTACAGACACACAAGATTGCCATTAGTTCATCGATTTATGTATGCTTGAGAAGTTTTACCCTGAGCAAATTCATCATTTGGATTAATGAATGCTGCCAGGAGGAAGTGTAATGTATTGTTACCCAAAGCAGCCCAAGGGTTACGCGTGTTAGTGTGTGTTGAAATGTGTATGTGCATTCTTGAGTGCATGCATGCCTGCGACTGCGTGTGTTTGGGCAAATGTGTGTGTGTGTGTGTGTGTGTTTTGAGATGGAAGATTTTAATTCTTTTAAAAGTGGTAGATTTTCTCAATCAAATTCAATTGCTTTTGTGACAATCCCCTCCAACGAAATTGCCTTAAATTTTTGTGCTTTTCTCGTTTGAAAGGGACATGGCATTGCTGGATTTACTGACATTAGACCATTATAATTATTTGGAGGTTTGTGGTCAATTAACATTGGAATAGCCATGTAGCACTAGCAGGCAGTTGTCCTTTCATGAGTTAAAAACCATGCTTTCCAGTGACAGTTGTCGTTACATAAATAAATGTACACCAGATACACAATAGGTTGTCAAATAAGTAAAGAAGAAACACAAAAATATACCAGGGCTGCTCAGTGAACAAGGGTTAATCCAAATTCTATATCGGACCTCTCTTCACATTCGGCACGTGCGCACTAAATAGTGACATCACTGGCATGAAAGCTGCCAATACTTTGATAGAGAATTTTGCTTACTTTTGATGTGTACATTTTAAGGAGAGAAGTTATATATCAGTAAACATGCGTGGCATCAGGGCAATATTAATGTAACAGTGCTCAACTCGTAAAAAAATCAAAAGTTTCTGTTAAGACATAAACGAGGTACTAAATCTTAAATGCCATTTGTTGTCTATTATAAGGCAGTCTGTGACATTTTTTTCTGTTATGATTTTGTTGTTACATGTATAGCTTTCATTATTAAATTGAGTAGATGTAGCTGAACGGTTGGGAGATGGGAGGGTTTGCATGCTTTTTGACTCACATGCGAAGCAAAAGTGAGTCTATGTACTCACCCGAGTCGTCCGGCCGGCCGGCCGGCCGGCCGGCCGGCCGGCCGGAAAACTTTAACGTTGGATATTTCTTGGACACTATTCAGTCTATCAGTACCAAATTTGGCAAGATGGTGTATGATGACA
>NC_090245.1:73398582-73571601 GCF_037325665.1 Littorina saxatilis
CAAAGCACGAAGCCGCGGCGTATCAGCACGATTGCAAAACTGAAGAGAATTCTCATGCCCTCGTACAGATAAAACACTCGAAAGAATTACACGCACTTGTATATATAAAAATGGATGTAAGTGTGTGTGTGTGTGTGTCTGTCTGTGGTCGCCATACCTCTGAGATGGCAAGAGGCAGGAACAAGATAGTGTGCACGTACACTCCCTAGGTGCCGCAGATGTGCACCTGGTTTTTAGTTTCTTGATTCATTGTTTCCTTTCTCAGATTAAATTACATTCTTATCCCAACTCACATCAAGCAATTTACTCCAGTTTAGTGCTAGGACGCTGAATAGCATCGCCTTGGTAACAAGGGGAGGTCACCCTAAAAAAGAGCTACCTTGACCCCTTATCATGACAAAGTCACGCGTGACTTCCTGACCTTGCCGCCATCTTTGAATCATTCACGGACGGGCGCAGTGGCGTGGTGGTAAGACGTCGGCCTCGTAATCGAGAGGTCGGGAGTTCGAATCCCGGTCGCTGCCGCCTGGTGGGTTAAGAGTGGAGATTTTTCCGATCTCCCAGGTCAACTTATGTGCAGACCTGCTAGTGACTTAACCCCCTTCGTGTGTACACGCAAGCACAAGACCAAGTGCGCACGGAAAAGATCCTGTAATCCATGTCAGAGTTCGGTGGGTTATGGAAACACGAAAATACCCAGCATGCCTACTCAACGAAATCGGAGTGAAGCTGACTATGCTCTCAGAGTATAGTGTGGGGAACCCAAATGGGCAAACGAGCTCACACGTAACCAGAAAATTCTGGAACGCTGAAGAAGAAGAAGAAGAATCATTCACTCTCCAGCGATCTGTGTCTACAGACGTGTTTTGATTTTGCTCCGGCTTTCAGCCGGTTTGTCTGACTTCTGCCTTTGTCAGACCCTGCCTTGGTACTTGCACACGGTCCCTCTGCTCCTACTGTGTGTTTGGGTGAGCTTTTTTGTCGTTTGTTATCGTTTTGTGACTTAGGTTTGGTCGAATACTTAGCTTTGTTTACATTTTTTCCGTTCGCCATGTCGGATAAGGAAAGAATAAAAATGCTAAGTTGGTGGCCGAGCCTTCTCCCACAAAGAAGCCTTCTCGTAAGTCGTAGAGTTCGGCATGTTAAGCTTTGATTAAAGTCACAGATCCTTGACTAAATCCTCGTTTGATGTGCGATAGACTTACCTAATTCTCCGGCTATGCTTAGTTTGCCTTCAGCTGCTTCACCGGTCTTGTCCGGTTCAGGCCCTGTTAGCGAGAAGCAGGATGTTTATGCTATTTTGCACTCCTTGAGTGCTTAGATATCCTCTCTTTCAGCCGAGTTTTCGTCTACCAAGGCTGAGATGTGTCTTTGCCTTCCGGTGTGGGAGGTGTGCGTTCCCTTGCCAGGGTGTGTGTTCCGCCTTCCTCCACTTTTACGTCCGCCGACGTTCACGCCTCGTTTGAGGGCATCCGTGGTGTTTACCTGCTGCGTTCCCAGGCCTCTTGGACTGACGACGATCAAGGTATTTATACTTCGCCAGTAACCGGGTTCTCCGGCCAAAACGAAGTGTGTGTTTGGAGAGAGTAGCCACACCGGTTCGTGTGCGCGAAAGCTTAGGCCCTAGGTCTACGTCGTTCCGATTGAGTGAACGTCTAGATCGAGGGAAAAGCCCAGACACGCGTTCGGTCTCTGACCGAACAGGGGAAGTGCGTCCTCCTACACTCCCTAGAGGAACAGTGGGTGCGGCAGCACAGCTTTCATAGCTTTCCCCGCTTCCGCCTTTCAGGCAGGAAGCAGTCCCTAGGGACGTACCGCTTGGGTATAAAATCCCTCGTGGGCGTCTCTTCCGGGCGACACTTCGTCGGACTATGGTAGTCACGGCGGAAGTGTCTTGCCTGACTTCACGGAAGTGAGGGACTACGAGTCGGATTTTGGCACTTCCGTCCAGGGTGACGAAGATGTCAACTTCCGCATACCGACTAAGCTTCCGCAAGCTCTGGCTTTAGCGGAGGAAGTGGCTTCACGGTATTTTGAGGAGGGGGTGACATTCCCCGCTTCCGCCCTCTGGGCAGGAAAGCAGTCCCTAGGGACACACTGCTTGGGTATCGCATCCCTCGTGTGTCGTCTCTTCTGGGTGACGCTTCGCCTGACTATTGTAGTCAGGGCGGAAGTTCGTTGCCTTGTTGCACGGATGTGCGGGATTATGAGTCGGATTTTGGTGCTTCTGTTCAGGTTGACAAAGATGCCAACTTCCGTGTACTGGTTGAACTTCCGCTAGCACTGGCTTTGGCGGCGGAAGTTACTTCATGGTAGTTCGAGGAGGGTGCGGCAACACTTGTAGGCTTGTTGCCCAACCTCCTTCCGCTTTGGGGGATTCCCGTTCTGCGAAGGACGGAAACAGCAGTTCAGTTTTCGGAAATTCCCGTTTTCGGAAATTCCCGTTGGTAGCGTTTGAGCTGTCTATGCTACTGACTACTGGGCAGTACGGCGGTGCGTTTCACGCTGTACCGTGGTTAACGGCACAAGGTCTGGCTCCTGATTCAGCGCAGCCTTACCGTGCTTCTTTGTTTTTAGCCTCAGCTTTGCCTGCTGGTTTGGCTAAGAGGTTTACACTGCTGCATAATTCAGTCAATTTGATTGGCTCGTTTGCCTTGCCTCGTTCCACTTTTCCGGAACTTGCAGTCCTTAGGCAAGATGATACAGCAGAGACAGAGTAGTCCCGTTTTCGGAGAATTCTCTTTTGTCTTTGGAGTAACTGGCTTACGCTTGCTTGAGTTATCGTCTCTCTCTGAGACTTTGCAGAGATCTCTGTCGAGATTGATCGCGTCGTCATTAGACCAATTCAGGTTTCGTGACGATGCGGTAGAGAAAGTTGTCACTATTCTGGTAGGGAAGACGGCTACAGTAGAACAGTATGTTATACTGAGTCCTCTTTCTTGTCTCTGGGGGAATAAGCACATGATCTTTTCAAGTTATCCTCTGTTTAGGAAACTTTGCAAGATTTTTTTTATAGAGCTCTATCTTCTCTGCTCTTGTTAACTTCGAGTTTCGTCGTGACGCACGGGAGAAGGATGTCATGTCGCTTCTAGCTGCTTTGGCTAAAGTCTTTTGAACAGCGGAGCCTCCCAGCGCTTTTCTTGGCACATTGCTTGGCTCAGGTTGCAAACAAGAGGCGGATCTACTCCGCTCTTTGCTTTTTGTGGTTCATCTTCTGGGAGAAGCTGTGATCTGCGTCGGCTGGCCACATTTGGCCTTTATTTAGGCAAGATACGGAGCTAAGCAAACACACATTGGGTTAAACCCTCTGCCTTAGGCAGCTTCGCGGTATGTACGCCCATCTTTGATGCGGCATACCTCTTATTTTTCACCTTCTAGGGTGAAGTTGCTAAGGCCTCAATTTTTGTTTTTTGCCTCTGTGGTGAAAAACAAGGCAAGCTGTTAAAACTTTCTCGGCTTTTAAGGCTTACGGAATTGCGCTTTCTCATCAGGGTCATAAGCTTTGGTTTCTGACAAGTCGCCAGAACATGTCCAAATTATGGGCTCACATTCTGACTAAATTTTTAGGCTCACTGAGCCATTGCTCGTAACCTCTCAGTCGGAACTTTTCCGGCTAAGCCTACCTCTTGAGGCAGTGGCTTCTGTCAGCGACTTTCGCTGCGCAGCACAAAGGACTCGCAGGAATTCCTTAGTTTCAGCTTTTCTTTCTAAGAGGTTACGGAAAGAACTAAACACCATCATGTGGCTAAGCCTAGGTTTGGCACAGACGTTTTTAGCATTGGGGTTGTTTTTCTTCCACACGCAAAGACATACACCGTCGATTGGCGGGTACGCCCTTCACAGAGAAGGGTGGACAGGTTGCAAAGTCTGTTTCGTACTCTGTCCTTGATAAAGAGAGCGGCTGTACGTGTTCTGACCTCTCTTCTTGGCCAAATGGAATCGATGGCCACTCTTGTGCCCTTAGGCAGAGTCCACAAGCGGCCATTTCAGGCTGCCCTGAGTTCGCTGTGGAAGCCTTCTCTTCAGGGCTGGGAGACAGTAGTCTCTCTTGAAAGCTGGTTTCGGCACACAACGAGGCAGTGGCTGCTCCCTGGGATTTCACAGGGAGTGCCAATATCGTTTGCCCCCCCCGGACGAGTTTCTGTTCACAGACGCGTCTATGGAGGGCTGGGGTGCCCATCTTTCTGTTCACACTGCGTCAGGTCTGTGGAACGAGACGCAGAGTGGGGGGCACATTAATGCCCTAGAGTTAGAGGCTGTTTTCCTGGGACTCCAATCGTTTCTGTCTATGGTCAGGAACGAATAAATTGGGGTTCGCACAGACAACACGACCATGGCGGCCTATTTCAACAAACAGGGAGGCACTTTGTCTCTCGCTCTTTCTGTCAGGTCAGGTCAGATTCTTGCCAGGGGCAGCCAGCACCTTATTCTGTTGTCAGCGAAGTACGTCCCAGGCATACTCAACGTTCTTGCGGACTACTTCAGTCGCTCGTAGTGTACGATGCACACGGAGTAGACTCTGACTCATCAGGTCCTACAACGTCTGGGTGGCATTTCAGCAAGCCTACAGTCGATCTGTTTGTGACAAGATTCTCCTGCAGGCTTCAGGTCTTTATCTCCCCCTTTCCAGACCAAGAGGGGAGGGAAACAGACGCCCTCGAAGTAAACTGGTCGCGTCTGAGCCTATGCTTTCCCCCCGTTTCATCTCTTGGGAAAGGTTCTCAGGAAGGCGGAGCGGGGACAGCCTTGCTTGGTGTTGGTGGCCCCTTGGTGGCCCAGCCAACATTGGTTCCCCGTCCTCCTTCGCCTCGCAGACGGCCCTCCATTCTTTCTAGGTCGCTGCGCCGTTCTGGCTCCTCAGACGCTACTTTAGGCTTTGTCCAAAAGGCCCACAGGGAATCGACCAGCACTGTTTATGCGTCACACTGGTCAGCTTGGACAAAGTGGTGCTCGGAGAATGGAGTTACTGCTACTTCACCTCGCTCTTTGCATGTAGCAAATCATCTCTCGTGTTTGGCTGCTCAGGGCTTGGCTCCTTCTTTTTGAGAGTCAGGCGCTCAGCCATTTCTTCTACTCTGAAGCAATTAGGGCATAGCATTAACCTGGGCGGTGTAATTGCTAGTGTTCTTAAGGGGGCAGCGATTGGTTTTACGAAGGCTAAGTCCCCTCTTCCCGCGTGGGACTTATTTTTTGGTACTCAAGTTTCTAGCCTCTTTGGATTTCGAACCTTTAGCTTCAGCGAGCTTAGCTAACTTGACTCGTAAAGCCTTGTTCCTCGTTTTGTTAGCCTCTGCCAGTGGAGGCGGTGAGGTGCACGCTCTTTCAGGCCTGGCTAAGGATATTTCTTTTGAGAGCTATGGCTCTTTTGTTTTAAGATTTCGGCCGGAGTTCCTTGCCAAAACCAAAAACAAGGTCTGTCCTCCTCTGTTATTCGCATTCCTCCTTTAAGTAGGATTCTTGCGTCTGGTGACCCTGATATGGTCAATTGTCCTGTTCGTACTTTTACCAGCTACTTATCCCGTACCACGCCCATTAGGTCTAGGGACCATAAACTGCTCTTCATCTCAGTTGGCACTGAAAGGAGCAAGGACTTGTCGCGGGTCACTTTGGTAAGATGGGTCTCTACGCTTATTAAACAAGCGTATGCGTGGTGGCACAGACAAGTTGGGATTGGGCATTCTGTCCTTCCTATGAAGTTGTCAAGAACTCATGAAGCCAGAGCCTGGGCTACTTCTCTGGCAGTCCTCCGCTCAGGCGTGCTGGCAGAGGTCTTAGGCGCTGCCTACTGGAAATCGCAGGGTGTTTTCATCAACTTTTACCTGCGAGATGTGGCCAGCACTCGTCATGGTGGCAGTAGCTCCCTACCAGCCATTGTCGGCTGGACAAGTGGAATTTTGTTTCCCCACCTCCTTCATTAGCATTCTGCTTGATGTGAGTTGGGATAAGAATGTAATTTAAGAAAAGAAAAAAGTCATTTGCTCAAAGTGCCTCAATGAGGGGCACCACGTTTCACAGTGCGACAGAGAGGTAGTCTGCCGTGACTGTCTCAAACCTGGCCATAAACGCGGCGACAACGCTTGCAGCGCACGTGCCAGCGAAACGGAAGGTGACAGTGACACTGAAATTGAACCAAATCAGTCCGGCGAGCTGACCACTGCACCAAACGAGACGCGTGCAGCACGCAGTGACAATGCGCAGGCAGCGAACCCGGCCGCCAAACTCACCAGTGAAAAGGACAGGGAGGAGGAAGGGGGGGAGACACGCACGCCTCGTCCTTCGGTCCGCCAAACTGCTATTCACTCTCACTACACTAGTGACTCGCGAAGCCGGTCCGAGTCGTCCAAGCGCCGGCGATCGAGCCAGGAAGAGGGTGGAAAGAGTGGGGGGAAAATACTCGAGAAACTCGAAAAGAAACCGCGCCACGAACGCAACTCCTTAACAGCCCATGACAGCGCTAACAACCCATCTAATACACAGGAATAGGACGACCTGTCCAAGTTTCTCAACCCTTACGACCTGGCCCGGACTATGGACTTTCCCGATTGTCTTACGATTCAAGTGTTTACACTCGTTGTATTTATTGACCTTGTACCCTCTTTCCTATGGATACGTTAAACATTTTATCACTTAATGTGCGTGGATTACGAAATGCAACAAAACGCAAAAGTCTTTTTCGACATTTCAAGGAAAAAAAATACGACATTATATGTATTCAAGAATCGTATGTTACCAAAGGTGTGGTGGAGTTATGGAAAAAAGAATGGGGAGGAGATTTGATTTTTTCAGAAAGTACTGCACACAGTAAAGGTCAGATTATATTAATTAGAAAGCAGTTTTCGTTCGCATGGAAGACCTTTACATTAAACGATAGGGTTATTGCAATAAGAATATCCATTGAGAATAGAGATGTATGTGTGTTTAATATATACGCACCCAGTGTAACAAAAGAGATCAAGGAATTTTTACATGATTTAGCTGTCAAAGTCAAAGAATGTGATTGTGAAAGGAAAATAGTCTGTGGAGATTTTAATGCCGTGTTGAATAATGAACTTGATATTATCAGTGGCCAAAAACACCAAGAGAGTTTGGTAAAAGCCTTTAACTCTTTTATAAATGATTGTGCTTTGAATGATATGTGGCGGATTTGCAACCCACAAGAAAAAGAATACACATGGTCAAAGGGAGGGGGTACATTTATTGCACGGCGACTGGATTACATGTTATTAAATGATAACGTAATTGACGAAGTGCTTGAATGCAATATATATTCACTACCTTCGACTGATCACAGGGGTGTTTATTTACAACTAAAATGTACTGATACATGCAGAGGTCCAGGGTACTGGAAATTTAACAACTCTCTATTAAAACAACAGGCATACGTTGATATTATGAATCAGACCATTGATAATTTTCTCTCTGAGCAGCCGACACAGCATGCGGGATTGAATTGGGAGTTACTAAAACTGGAAATTAAGGACATCTCTATGCAATACAGCAAGAAAAATGCCGTAAAAAAGAGAACAGACAAGATAACACTGCAACATGATTTAAATGTATGCGAATCACATTTAGCCAAAAACCCAGATGATAAAAACGCTATTTTTCGACGAGAAAAGTTAAAATTGAATTTGGAACTTATTGAAAAAACAGAATTGCACAGTGCCCAGACAAGATCACGAGTAAAATGGATCGAAGAAGGAGAAACAAATACAAAGTATTTTCTTAACTTAGAAAAATCACGTGCACATTCTAAATTAATGCCAAGATTAGAACTGGAGAATGGTGAAGTCATTACAGATCAATTTGATATACTGGAAGCTCAGAGAGAGTATTTTCAAACTCTTTATTCACGAAAATTACCTGATGAAAATTTAGACAATAATATTACATCCTTTTTGCAAGATTGCGATGTTCCTCAGTTAAGTGATGAGGAGAAGGCAAAGTGTGAAGGAAATGTAACGGTTGAAGAGGCATCATCGGCACTTAAATTGATGAAAAATGGTTCCTCACCAGGCATGGACGGCCTTACCACAGAATTTATTAAGTTTTTTTGGTCAAAGTTAAGAATTCTTATTGTTGATTCATTTAACAAATCATTTGAGAATGGAAGTCTGTCCTTCACCCAAGCATCGGCGGTTATTACCCTGATCCACAAAGGGAAAGACTTATCAAAACACAGTTTATCAAACTGGAGACCAATTTCTTTGACAAATACAGACTATAAGATTTTAGCTAAATGTTTAGCAAATAGGCTAAGCCCAGTTATTCAAAACATAGTACACGAAGATCAAGTTGGTTTTATTAAAGGTAGAAACGTCTCTCATACGCTGAGAACAATAGATGATGTTATTGAACACTTTAGATTACAAGAAAAACCTGGTTTGGTACTTGCTTTAGATTTCAAAAAAGCATTTGACAGTATATCGAAAGAGTTTATGTTATATGCCTTTAAGAGATACGGATTTGGAACAGATTTTTTACGTTGGGTAGAAGTATTGTTCAGTAGCACAAGAAGCTGCATTGGATACAACGGTTGGCTCTCAAGTGATTTTGAAGTCAGCTGTGGGGTGCGACAAGGTTGTCCTTTCTCACCACTGGCTTTTGTTATTGGAATTGAACTGCTTGCAACCCGATTTCGAAAAGGTTTTGAAGTAAAAGGTTTGGAAATTGAAACTGACGATTCAGAAGAAGTGCATATGTTTAAAAAGATTTTGAAGGCACTTCTGTATGCCGATGATGTTACCATGTTTCTGCGTGATAAAGATGACATTAAAGTTGTTTTGGGGATATTAGACGAGTTTACAATTATATCCGGTTTGAATATAAATAGAGTAAAATCAGAAGCAATGTGGATTGGATCAAAACGGAATAGCAACGAGGGAGGATACGGATTAAGATGGGTTAAACAAATGAAGATTCTGGGAATATATTTTTGCAATACATCCAGTGCCTCCCTCGTGGATGAAAACTGGACACAACGAATTAAGAGTATTAAGCAGGTGATTTTAAACTGGGAAAAACGGAATCTTGGCATATTTGGTAAAATGTGCGTAATAAAAAGTTTTTTGATTTCTCAGCTCGTTTATGTTATGCAGGCAATATGCATCCCTGAACCTGTGTTGAAAGAAATTAATACGTTATTGTTTCGTTTTCTTTGGAGGAAAATTAATTGTAACAAGAAAGCGTTTGAGAAAGTGAAGAGAAGTGTTATGTGCAGTGGAATAGGAACAGGAGGAATCCAAATGATTGATATGCAAATATTGCAAGAATCTATTCTGTGCGGCTGGCTTGCTCAGCTCTCGAATATGAATAACAATAGTACATGGACTTGGATTCCTAGATTATATTTCCGTAATTTTGGAACAGATTTATCATGTTTTAATTCAATTATTGGTCCTAAAAAGTTTAAAGGGTTAGATAGTCTTCAGTCCTCCTTCTGGAGCAAAGTACTGCGAGTCTGGTTGGAACATAATACACTGCACTCTTCGTCATCTCTGAAGATGGCATGCATATGGAATAATGTCGATATAAAATATCAAAATAATGTAATTTATTTTGACAACTGGGCAAAAAAAGGAATAACACATGTCAATGACCTCTTAGAAAACAATTCCATTTTGTCATTTCAAAATGTACAGAACCTAATTGGTACTTCACCAGAACTCTATTTACAGTACATTGTTGTTCACTCGGCGTTGTCTCGTTATTTAAAGAACAATACGGATTATGTATATGCTGTCACTGAAGAATTCTCGAAATTGTATTTTAATGATAAAGTGATGTTAAAAGCTAGAGATTTTCGAAATTTTATGACAGATATGAAATATAGTCCACCCTGCTGTGTTCGATTTTGGCTGAACAAACTTGGTATTAGTATTGAAGAAAAAGTTTGGCTTAATGCAAAAGAAACAACAACAGAAACCAGACTAAAAGAATTACAGTGGAAGATATTACACAATATATACCCAACCAATATTCTCCTCTTAAAAATGGGACTCGCAAATAATGATAAATGTCCATACTGTATTGAACAAGTTGATTACATTGAACATTTCTTTTTCTATTGCAGTAAAATTCACCATTTGTGGAAGCATGTTGAAACATTGTTCTACAATCGATATAACATAGCAATTATTCTACAAGCAACAGATGTGCTGATTTATGTGCGAGATAAGAATGGTTTGACACATGAAATGTTTAAGTATCTTACCCATTTAATCTTGATTGGAAAAATGTGTATAAGTAAATTTAGATATGGGACACCCCTTGAAATATTATTTATTTTTCAAAGGGACTTAACCCTCAGGGGCCTGGTATAAGTTGAGTGTTAAAAAAGATTTGGTGTACTGGAAACTGAGCTGAACATTAGGAATAAATTTATGTTATGATTATTTTTATTTATTTATTTATTTGAACATATTAGTTTACTGATAAGGTTTATTGATTTAAAAATTGTACACATTTGAAAAGAAAAGACCTATGAAGAAGGTTTGCTCCAAGCCACAAAAAAAAAGAAAAAAAAAAGATATAATAAAAAGGCAAAAAATAATTGTAGTAGCAAACCTGCATGCGACTGAGGTTAAAAAAAACAAAAAAAAAAAAAAAAAAAAAAAAAAAAAAAGAATGTAATTTAATTGAAAATTTTCATCTAAATTTTAATTTGATTATATACTTACCCAACTCACATAGTTGATACCCGCCCGCCTGCCCCGCTTTTGGGGTTTTTATGGGGGTTTTTTCCTAAAAAAGAGGGAAATTTTTCTATGTTCGCTTTCGATTGAATGATTCAAAGATGGCGGCAAGGTCAGGAAGTCACGCGTGACTTTGTCATGATAAGGGGTCAAGGTAGCTCTTTTTTAGGGTGACCTCCCCTTGTTACCAAGGCGATGCTATTCAGCGTCCTAGCACTAAACTGGAGTAAATTGCTTGATGTGAGTTGGGTAAGTATATAATCAAATTAAAATTTAGATGAAAATTTTCAATTATGGACCTCCCATTTATTGAATACAGCCTATATGGTGCAAGACCAGTTCAGTGTCTACTGTTCACCTGTAGCAAGCACATCATGCCAGTGATATTAGAGACTCGCTATTGCTCCTATGAGGGGAAGAAATGAAGAATGAAAAATTAACTGGACAGTTCCGGAAATTTCTAGAAGGTAAGGGAGATAAATTTCTAGAAGGTAAGGGAGATAACTCTTTTTTTGTATCCAAACAAAGGAGGTAAAGCTAATGATAATGGGATAGCGAGCGTCTTAAATTGCTACAGGGCTCCGCTTACTCCCGGGCGAAGCCGGGCTTAACTGCTAGTGATTTAAATATAATCCTACTATTAGTGTTGTCTTAAAGATGTTTTCCATGTTTATGTAACTTGTGTGAATGTGTAATATACTCATGATTTCATTTATTATTACTTCTATGGAACTTTGTCTCTCCCAACAGGTGCTCTACCCTGGCATTTCAGTAATCTGACGGTCAAGCTTTGATTGTAATACTTTTCTTATCCAATTTGTTGGTAGTGGCATAAAGTTGTTTTCAGTGCCTGTAATCTAATTCTTTGTTGCTGTACATCCATGTGTTACAGCAGGAAACTAATTGTGCGCAAGACAATTACAGTCTTATTAAAGGACTCGTTTGAGATATAATTACTGTCATACCTGTCAGACCACATGCTTGATTTTTGTCAATCTTTTTTTCAGAAAATCAACCATTTTCCGGGGATGAACGAGATTTGTCGCAAAGATCTCCTGGCCAGAAACCTCAACCGCATGATGAAGATGTTCCCCAAGGAATACAACATTTTCCCCAAGACGTGGTGCCTTCCTGCAGAGTGAGTTTAAACAACTTCTGGTTTTTTCTGTCACTAATTTAATAAATTCTTGTCCGTTTTCTATTTGGCAGTTGTGCTCTCTATAGACTCTCACAGCTCATCTCACCCCTTTTTACATTTAGTCAAGTTTTTACTAAATGTTTTAACATAGAGGGGGAATCGAGACGAGGGTCGCGGTGTGTGTCTGTGTGTCTGTGTGTCTGTGCGTGTGTGTGTGTAGAGCGATTCAGACCAAACTACTGGACCGATCTTTATGAAATTTGACATGAGAGTTCCTGGGAAGGATATTCCCGGACGTTTTTTTCTTTTTTTCGATAGATACTTTTGATGACGTCATATCCGGCTTTTTGTAAAAGTTGAGGCGGCACTGTCACACCCTCATTTTTCAATCAAATTGATTGAAATTTTTGTAAAGCAATCTTTGACGAAGGCCGGACTTCAGTATTGCATTTCAGCTTGGTGGCTTAAAAATAATTAATGACTTTGGTCATTAAAAATCTGAAAATTTTTATATAAAACGATCCAAATTTATGTTTATCTTATTCTACATCATTTTCTGATTCCAAAAACATATGAAAATGTTATATTTGGATTAAAAACAAGCTCTGAAAATTAAAAATATAAAAATTATGATCAAAATTAAATTTCCGAAATCGATTTCATCTTATTCCTTGTCGGTTCCTGATTCCAAAAACATATAGATATGATATGTTTGGATTAAAAACACGCTCAGAAAGTTAAAACAAAGAGAGGTACAGAAAAGCGTGCTATGCAGCAAAGCGAAACTGAACAGGCTCGTCAGTTTCACTCCGTTATGCACAAGCGGCGGACTACGGTCATTGTAAAAAAATGCAGTGCGTTCAGTTTCATTCTGTGAGTTCCACAGTTTGACTAAATGTAGTAATTTCGCCTTACGCGACTTGTTTTCTTTTCTGGTAATTATCAGGACTTATATATATATATATATATTTTCTGAAAATATAGTTTTTGACTCCCCTGAGTAATCAGGAGAGTCTTGGGGGAATGAGCAATGTCAATCCTGTCAGCTACTTGGATGCAGCTGGATCCACACAAAAAAATATGATTGTGTTGTTATTTTCTCATTTTTTTCTCAAAATTTAGATGGTGTTGAGTATGAGGTTAGTGGTAGTGATGGCAAGGGGGGTGAGGCAACTGCAAGTTTGTTTCTGGGATATTCTTAGGATTGAATAACTACATCAGTAAATGAATTGATGTCAGGTTGCATTAGGATCCAGTTTGGGGCAATTAGCATGAATTCAAAAATCTCTTGGACATTATTTTATGAGTGTAGAATTCAGCAAATATTTTTGATTCATATACAGTGGAATCCTCCTTTTAAGACTTGAAAAAATCTGAGAAAACAGGGTCGTAAAAGGGAGTGAGTCCTCTATGGGGGGGGGGGGGGGGGGGGGGGGGTTCGCTGTAATTTTTTTAGTGTAATCAGACTTGACAAAGGGGAGTGGAATACAGAATTTGCTTTTCCTGTGTTAATATTAGATAAGGCATCTATTGTATTTTTGGTAAATACCTCAAAGCTGCAGTATACACTAGTTACAATTCTGAACTTAGAATTGGCTCCGACTGTTTTCTTTGCATTTCGACTAAAGCAGCATAGTTTTCAAGCACTTGAAGTTGCTGTTGGTAGAGAATAGTGGTAGGTAACGGATCTTTGGCATTACTTTAAGAGCTTTACCTTGGACCCTGCAGGTTTCATTTATTTCTGTTGTTCTCTCACAGCTATGGTGACTTTCAAGCCTACACACGACAGAAGAAAAACAAGACGTACATCCTGAAGCCAGAGTCTGGTTGTCAGGGCCGTGGAATCTGGATAACCAAGAACCCCAAGGACATCAAGCCTCATGAACACATGATCTGCCAGGTGTACACAAATAAGGTAAGACAAGTTTGCTTGCATCCTGGTGTATGTATTTGATTGACTGTATGTCCATCTACGTGTGTGTGGTGCATGGTATTCATATGCCAGCTGTGTGTTACGTGAGTTTTGTAATAATGGTTGCACAACACGTTTTGTTTTAATGACAGTCATGATTCAATATCGATAAAAATGTTATAGGTTCATTTTCCATTTCTTTTATGAAAGTTTAATTGTAGGTTGTTGTGTATGCAGCATGTCATTGAGAGGATCTGATGCTGTATATGATCGGGGTCAGTTGCAGCAGAAAGAGATAATCTATCAATATCTCTCTATTAATTGTGTTTGTTGTTTGATTTTCAGCCCTTCTTGATAGATGGTTTCAAGTTTGACTTTCGGATCTACACGTTAGTAACGTCATGTGACCCTCTTCGGATATTTGTCTTCAAGGATGGTCTTGCACGATTTGCTACCAACAAGTACTGCGAACCGACACACAACAACACAGTGAGATGATGAGTCTTTTTACATTTAGTCAAGTTTTGACTAAATGTTTTAACATAGAGGGGGGATCAAGACGAGGGTCGTGGTGTATGTGTGTGTGTGCGCGTGTGTGTGTGTGTGTGTGTGTGTGTGTGTGTGTGTGTGTGTGTGTGTGTGTGTGTAGAGCGATTCAGACTAAACTACTGGACCGATCTTTATGAAATTTGACATGAAAGTTCCTGGGAATGATATCCCCGGACGTTTTTTTTCTTTTTTTCGATAAATGTCTTTGATGACGTCATATCCGGCTTTTTGTAAAAGTTGAGGCGGCACTGTCACACCCTCATTTTTCAATCAAATTGATTGAAATTTTGGCCAAGCAATCTTCGACGAAGGCCAGACTTCGGTATTGCATTTCAGTTTGGTGGCTTAAAAATTAATTAATGACTTTGGTCATTAACCTCTTCACTGCCACAGTATACAGTAGAACCCCCTGTTTACGACTTTGGAAAAACCTTGAAAATTAGGTCGTAAAAAGGGGGGGTCTTAAAGGGGGGGTTTGAGTTTTTGGCCGGTCGGTCATGAATTTGGTTGCAGTGTATGTACTGTCATGTTTACACACAAACACACAGTTGCAGTTTACTGTCATATTAAAACACACACACACACACACACACCCAAACACATTACAGCAGAACAACTTGAACTCAAATTTCAAAGAAAATTTACTCATGGCGTAATGCTCGCTCCCCGCTGAGTGAAGCACATTTGACATTGTGGCGCAACCAGTAAAATCCAAATGTCCTAACTCGATAGAAAGCATAACGACTTTTCTCCCAAATCATCTTTCCGCTCATATGAATGATTCGTCGCCTTGCATCGCTAAACTTGACCACAATCGTTGAGGTCTTCGTACAGGCTCCTCTCTTGGCGTACTTTCGCTTCGCTATCCTTCTCACCATCTAGATAACACCGAGTCATTATCCTTGACGACACACAGGATTTTCGCATTCCCGACTCCCAAGGAAGTCGCCGCGGATTTCCACTTCGCTCGATTAGCGATTACTTTATTAGCTCTCTACTCAAGAGTCGGCGCTTTTCTTTTTCTTTCGCGAATCTTCGTTTGTCAACAAGACAGTCGTCGTGACAAGATAGCGTGCAGAAAAAACCCGGATGTATCAGGATCTCGCGCGCGCGAGATTTCGTTTTTATTTCTTCTCGCGATAGTTGGAGGAGCGAGAGCCGCCATGTTGTGTTTTCGTCTGCTCGAAAAATGCGCAAAAGTCGTACATCATCCCAAAAAGCTCGGTCGTAAGTTGCGTTTTGGGTCATTATCCTTGACGATACACAGGATTTGCATCTTCCCGACTCCTAAGGAAGTCGCCGCGGATTCTATCGTGCGCGAGATTTTTTTTTTCTCGTCGAGGAGCAAGAGCCGCCATGTATTGTTTTCGTCTGCTCGACTACAAATGCGCGAAAGTCGTAATTCATCCCCAAAAGCTCGGTCGTAAGTCGCGTTTTGGGGTGAGTCGTTCACTGGGGGTTCATTATATAGTAGAATGCATCCGTGGTAGCAAAATCGGTCGTAAAAAGGGGGTGGTCGTAAACAGGGGGGTCGCTAAGGGGGAGTTCTACTTTAACAGCATTTTGGTATTGCTGTGCGCCAGGGCAAAATTTCGCTTTCTTCGGTAGGTTCACTAATCTGTTCACTGCTCGATCATTTATTGAGATATCTCTTAGATCTTTGGCATGTGTTTTGCTTATACCTTTGGCTATTATAGGATGACATGATCATTGGACTTTGTTTATGATTGTTATAGTAAAAATTGATGTAATGACCATTTTTGTCAAAAATTACAGTTTCCGGACTTACACACACACACATTGCAGCACATAAAACCACACAAAACACTGCTAAAACTGGTGTCAAACATCAGGTACTCACATTACAGCCCATAAAAGTATTCTTCTGTGTGGTAATCCATAAATCACTTCTTGTAGAGCTTCCAGAACACTGTATCGCTTGAAAACAGGTCTACGAGTTGAGGTCGGACTTTCCGCTGCCATTGTGAATACTAACATGTCTTGGCAAAGTGGTGAGCTGTCAACACATGGTATAGTAGCTTATCCGAACGGTCTATGGGAAAGAACTGTGTTTAGAACCCCTACAAGTACTTGGACAGAGGTTACCTCCCATTTAGTTTTCAGAAATGTCCTGAAATGTTGGTGACACAAATCCCACGTATGAGATACGGTTATGGGCGTACGACAAACCAAAAATGACCACATATTACATACGGGGTGGGCAGTGAAGGGGTTAAAAATCCGAAAATTGTAAAAAAAAAAAATAATTTATAAAACGATCCAAATTTACGTTCATCTTATTCTTCATCATTTTCTGATTCCAAAAACATATAAATATGTTATATTTGGATTAAAAACAAGCTCTAAAAATTAAAAATATAAATATTATGATTAAAATTAAATTTTCGAAATCGTTTGAAAAACTATTTCATCTTATTCCTTGTCGGTTCCTGATTCCAAAAACATATAGATATGATATGTTTGGATTAAAAACACGCTCAGAAAGTTAAAAC
Source organism: Littorina saxatilis (assembly GCF_037325665.1). Taxonomy (NCBI): domain Eukaryota; kingdom Metazoa; phylum Mollusca; class Gastropoda; order Littorinimorpha; family Littorinidae; genus Littorina; species Littorina saxatilis. The sequence continues at coordinate 73,415,389 of NC_090245.1, forward strand.
GAAGAGAGGTACAGTAAAGCGTGCTATGAAGCACAGCGCAACCGCTGCCGCGCCAAACAGGCTCGTCACTTTCACTGCCTTTTGCACTAGCGGTGGACTACGTTCAGTTTCATTCTGTGAGTTCCACAGCTTGACTAAATGTAGTAATTTCGCCTTACGCGACTTGTTATTTCATGCAGTAAAATTCCTTTGAAAGGCTGTTCTTGTCTTCCCAAGAATCAGAAATGCATGAGCAGCCTGATCTATAAATGCAGCATTAGTATCATATGTTCATCGGGTCTTTGTAGCTTACCCAACAATCAAACTTCTAGATTACTTTTTATGTTCATCGCAAGCCAATTTGCCATCCCTACCCTTGCTTTTTTTAATTAATTACCTGCCTTGTTGCATCTGACTGAAAGATGCTAGATCCTCATTGAGAAAACTTGAACCATTCATATTTTCAGTTTGTGACGATTCAGTGTGTTTTCTTCTTTTCTTTTTTTAGGAAAACGTTTTCATGCACCTGACTAACTACGCCATCAACAAGAACAGCGAAGACTTTGTGCGTGACGACGAGGCGGGCAGTAAGCGGTGAGTCCGTTGCAATGGCTGTGGTAGCAAACATAACAACCTGTTCATACAAGATAGTTAACTTCAGAATTCATTGGTCTTCTGTTGTGCTGGTGAACTGAAAAGATAAAGGAGAATAGACGATTGTCTGAAATAATTGTCGTGTGTCTGTGGGTTGTGAGAGAGTGTATACTTTTGCTTTTATTGAGGCAAACTTTCCCTCGTGGCATTATAGGCCAGTCATTAGCAAGGGGTGTGTCTGAAACATGTTTACAAGGAACACATGTGGAAAGTTTGCCTAAGAAGGCAAGAGTATTCACTCTTTCACAACCCATTCAAACATGACAGAGTGGTTCCTGGAGTAAGTCTATTAGGCCCCTTTTGAGTTTGAGGATGAGATTGATTGGACATATTTGCATGTCATGATAGTTACTATACACATACTGGTTGGTCCGGTGTCAGAATAATGTGACTGGGTGAGACATGAAGCCTGTGCTGCGACTTCTGTCTTGTGTGTGGCGCACGTTATATGTCAAAGCAGCACCGCCCTGATATGGCCCTTCGTGGTCGGCTGGGCGTTAAGCAAACAAACAAACAAACAAATACTATACACATCAAGGGAAAGCCAAGTAAGGGAGGCTGAAATGGCGAAAGTTAAGAGCAGATAATAATTATACTTGATGTTCATTTCAAAATTGTGTAGTCTTCAGATGATGGACAGTAACCATGCAAAATTGTCATCACATAATTATTTAACACAAGCTCTTGGGGAAACCCGTGTGCACAGCTGAATTCTGATTGGCCCAGGAGACTTAGACCCGTATCGTTTTGATTGGCCAAAGCACCCAGCGTCTAAGAACAGACCTAACACATGAGACTTATACACACAGTGTGTTATCCCTTCTGGCGGTCTGTGGCTTGAAAATAAACCAGGCTAAAGGCAGGGCAAGCCATGACTATTTGCGGCTCTGGGGGGTTCGGTCTGCATTGAATTAGTAGTCAAAGAGTTAAATGGGTGGGGGAAGACCCCATTTCAGGTTTGAGGGTGAGTTTGTGAGGAAGAACTAAATGCAAACTTAGGGAAAAAAATGAAGAACAAGAGGAAATGTTTTAAGTTTCTAATAAAAAATGATTTTTGATCCTACATTTCTGAATGCTCATTCAGTTGCAGAACACATACTATAGTATCATCAGTAGTCAAAGGGTTAAAGGGAGGGGGAAGACCACATTTCAGGTTTGAGGGTGAGTTTGTTTTGACACGTTTGCAAGACCTCAAAGTTGCTGTGCAGAACACATACTATAGTATCTTTGCTTGGTGTTGTGCAGGCGGATCAGCACCATCAACCGCTACCTGCAGGGCAAAGGGATTGACGTTGACAAGATGTGGACCGACATTGACGACACCATCATCAAGACGCTCATCTCCGCTCACTCTGTCCTCAAGCACAACTACCGCACCTGTTTCCCCAACCACGTCAGGGGCAGCGCCTGCTTTGAGATTCTGGGCTTTGATGTCCTTCTGGACAGGAAACTGAGGCCCTATGTCATTGAGGTAGGTTGGTTTAATGTGCAGTAAAGATAACGCCTGATCATTCCAGTAGATTGACTGTTTATGAACTGCAGTACAGTGGCACCCTGCTGAAATGAGGTAAGGGTGATTCTTTGCCCAGAGTTAGAATCATAGCAAGGTTGTTTGGGTGGATTGTAGCCTAAAATGGAGTGGTTTTAAGCTTCTTGCTTCATTGTTTTGCTGCACAGGCTGAGGAAATCAATTCACGTGTTAGTTAGTTGTGCATATAAATCACAAAAAAACGCTTCTTCGACAAACATGCCGTGTTAGCCTAGAATGTTCCTTTTAACATCAAATTAGATCTTTGACTACAAAGGTGAGTATCATACCTTGTCCTCAGTATTTTTGAATGATCAGGCGTTATCTTTACTGCACATCAAAATCTTCTTCTTTTTCTAGTTCAACTACATCATTATGTTGCTACACATGTAAATGTTCCATGAAATGGTCTGATCTGTCTCTGATCTGAGAAAGCAAGGGATGTAAGCACTCTAAATGCACACAACACGAGCAACAAGAGTATTAGTGAGAGTTCTGTGGAACCACTCCTGGCTAGTCTTTCGGATGAGACGAAAAACCGAGGTCCCTTCGTGTACACTACATTGGGGTGTGCACGTTAAAGATCCCACGATTGACAAAAGGGTCTCTCCTGGCAAAATTGTATGGGCATAGATAAAAATGTCCACCCAAATACCCGTGTGACTTGGAATAATAGGCCGTGAAAAGTAGGATATGCGCCGAAATGGCTGCGATCTGCTGGCCGATGTGAGTGCGTGATGTATTGTGTAAAAAAAATTCCATCTCACACGGCATAAATAAATCGCATAAAATAAATTTAATCACATATTCTTACTCCAATTCTTATGAATGCATTGACTTTAGTCCCACATGCTAGATGTCGAAAAACCTCTCAAATTACCTGCCCTTAGTAGGGTGGTAACCAAGCTAAAAGCGACGCCATAGCCGTTGCTATGGCCTGACCTTGCTCGGTTACCCATAACACCCTGCGCACCACGTGAGCGCTAGCATCCGTCATGTGCATTCTCGACTTTCGACAACACACGGTGGACGTGTCCGAATTTCGCTCTCACTTTTGGCCTTCACATGCCTGCTCGTCCGTGGGACTAGCCGGTTCTTGGGCGGGCTCTGAGCCTGGGGTTCTCTGTGAACCAAGCGAAGTCGGAATTGACTCCCTCGCAGAGGTTTGTTTACCTCGGTATGGCGTTCGACACTGTCGCTTGGACGGTCCGGCCTACGCAGGAGAGGATTCAGAAGCTTCATGCTCTCATTTCGGCCGTGGCTGGCAGCCAGCAGGCTTCGGTGAGGGTCCTTACCTCGATTCTGGGCCAAATGGAATCTATGGCAACTCTGGTTCCCTTAGGGAGGGTGTACAAGAGGCCTTTCCAGGCTGCGCTCAGCTCTCTCTGGGAGCCGGCTTCGCAAGATTGGGACAAAATCGTCTCCACGCAGGGATGGTTCAGTCACGCGACGGCTCGGTGGCTGGATCTAGACTGGATCTCTCAGGGGGTCCCCATCTCTCTGCCCCCTCCGGACATAGATCTGTTCACGGATGCGTCTATGGCTGGGTGGGGGGCTCACATCGGGGGCCAGGCGGCCTCCGGTCTTTGGACTCAGGCCCAGCGTCTTTGGCATATCAATCGCCTGGAGTTGGAGGCTGTTTCCCTCGGTTTGCTTGCGTTTCTCCCTCTGGTGGGCGGCAGACATGTCCGGTTGCACACGGACAATACCACTGTCGCTGCCTACATCAACAAGCAGGGAGGAGCTCGGTCGTTTTCCCTGTCAGACAGGGCATGCGAGGTTCTGGTGTGGTGCCACTCGCATCGGATCATGATTTCAGCAGAGTTCCTGCCGGGCAAGCTCAACGCTCTGGCGGATGCGCTCAGCAGGTCCTCTCAGGTGTTGCACACCGAATGGACGATCACTCACGGGGCGCTCCAACGCCTGTGGGCACAGGTGGAGAAGCCCATGATCGATCTATTTGCAACGAGATTTTCAAAGAGACTTCCCATTTTCGTGTCCCCCTTTCCGGACACGGAAGCCTGGGCAAGCAATGCGTTGGAGATCTCGTGGAGCGGCCTTCAGGCCTACGCATATCCTCCCTTTCCTCTACTCAGCAGAGTGGTGAGGAAGGCCGAGCTGGATCGTCCGGAGCTCCTGCTGCTGGTAGCCCCCTGGTGGCCTTCCCAGCAGTGGTTTCCAGATCTGCTGTTGCTGGCAAAAGGGGTTCCGATCCCTCTAAATCTGGTGCGGGGAGAGCTCGTTCAGCCAAGAACAGGCATTCCGCACAGAGACCCGCAGGCCCTGCGCCTACACGTTTGGAGACTGTGAGGTCGGAACTGCGGAAATCTGGCGCTTCAGACTCTACGCTGGATTTGGTTTTTAAGGCGCATAGGTCCTCGACTGCGTCTGTGTATGCTTGCCATTGGGCCGCCTGGGCCAAGTGGTGTAGGGAGACGGGGGTCAATGCCGTGGCCCCGCGCTCGTTACAGGTGGCAAATCATCTTTCTTTTTTGTCTGCTCAGGGCAGTTCGGCCTCTGCTTTGAGAGTCCGACGTTCTGCTATATCTGCTACGCTGAGGCAGATAGGCAGATTGATTAACGTTAACGGAGTGATTGCTAGTGTGATCAAAGGGGCCGCTCTCCAGGAAGCGCAGAGACGGACCTCTGTCCCGGCATGGGACTTATTTTTGGTTTTAGAATTTTTGCGGTCTGCGGCGTTTGAGCCTTTGCAGGCTGCTAGCCTGACTGATTTAACACGCAAGACGGTTTTTCTGCTTCTTCTGGCTACTGCTCGGCGAGGCAGTGAGATACATGCCTTGTCGGGTTTGTCGGAAGACATCGCGTTCGAGCGCGATGGTTCAATGTCGCTTCATTTCCGGCCTGGTTTTCTCGCGAAAAATCAAAAGCCAGGCCAATCCCCGCCCGTGGTCCGGGTCCCCCCGCTTGGGACTATCCTAGCTTCGCACGATCCGGACTTAGCTAACTGTCCAGTTAGGGCCTTGAAGTCTTACTTGGCTCGCACTCAGTTGGTTAGGGCCAAAAGCCAAAAACTTTTGTTCATTTCATTGAACACGAAATATGACAGGGACATATCGAAATTGACCCTTACAAGATGGGTGGCGACCCTCATTAGACGAGCTTATGAGTGGTGGCTCTCGCAGGAGAGGGGGGGGCGTTCAGTCCTTCCTCTGACATCAGCTCGAGTACATGAGGCCAGAGCCTGGGCGTCCTCTGTGGCCGTCTTACGTTCAGGGCGATTAAGCGATGTCTTGCAGACAGCTTACTGGAAGTCAGACGATGTCTTCATCAGCTTCTACCTTCGTGACATCTCTTGCACGCGACTGGATGGCTCCAGTGCTTTGCCGGCTTTGGTGGCTGCAGGGCAGGTGCTTGCAAGGACATAAGTAAGTTCCCTCCGCCTTTAGGAGGAATCTGCATTCATAAGAATTGGAGTAAGAATATGTGATTAAATCGAAAATTTTTAATTAAATTTTGATTTAATATAATATACTTACCCAATTCTTATAGTTAATACCCTCCCATCCGTCCCCGCTGGATTATGTCCTTGGGGGTTTGTTTGACTAATAGTCTCGAATGAACATGACGGATGCTAGCGCTCACGTGGTGCGCAGGGTGTTATGGGTAACCGAGCAAGGTCAGGCCATAGCAACGGCTATGGCGTCGCTTTTAGCTTGGTTACCACCCTACTAAGGGCAGGTAATTTGAGAGGTTTTTCGACATCTAGCATGTGGGACTAAAGTCAATGCATTCATAAGAATTGGGTAAGTATATTATATTAAATCAAAATTTAATTAAAAATTTTCGAGTTATTACCAAAAAAAAAAGAAAAAAAGAAAAAAATTTAAAAAAAAAAGAAATCCCTGCGCTTAGAACTGTACCCACGGAATACGCGCGATATAAGCCTCATATTGATATTGATTGATTGATAAAAGTCGCTTGTTCATTTCCATGTTTGTTATTCTCACAGGTGCCTGGAGATTGGTTCCACATAACTCTCACTTACTCTTGTTGCACGTGTCGTATGCATTTAGAGCGCTTACGTCCCTTTGTTTCTCAGAACAGCTCTGTGCCTCATTTGATTGAGATTATTGGTCACTGATTGCTGATCTTTGTACATTTTTTAAATGTAACAGGTGAACCACTCTCCAAGCTTCGGCACTGATGCGCAGTTAGACAGGGAAATCAAGGGCACTCTGATTTGGGACACGCTGGGTCTGATCAACTTTGGCGCTGTGGATCGCAGGCGCTGCTTGGAGGAAGAAAGGCGCCGGATCAAAGACAGGCTCCTGGGCAAAAACACAAAGAAGGAAACCAAGTGAGTGCCACAAGCACTAAACAGAGATGCCTTTAACTGAAGGTCCCTGTGGTGGGACTCTTCCAAGCAAAGGACTTATGTTCTCCTGTCTGTTAATTTATCTCAAGTATCTCTCTATCCTGAGGAACAATAGAAGGGAAGGCCATTTTCACCTGGTCTGAAAGATGTCTTACACACGCACGCACACACACACACACGCACACACACACACGCACGCATGCTTCCAGATACACACACCTGAATAGTTACATATGGATGCAAGACCATATAAAATTTGTAAGGCCATTTGTATTATGGTAAAAAAAAAAAATTCATCATCAGCCCGTACAAACAGAAAAATATTGCAGCAAATAAGTTTGTTGATTGGTGTGTGACACCAGGGAGGAACTGGAGGTTGCCCAGCAGCAGTACCTGGAACAGTTAGAGCGCTATGAGAGCAACCACATGGGCAACTTCCGACGCATCTTCCCTATCCCCGGCTGTGAAAAGTACGACAAGTTCTTCCACAGCAGCGGCACACTCTTCCAGGAGACTGCTGCCTTCAGGGCTCGCTCAGAGCTGGCCAGGTCAGTGCTTTCTTCATGGATTTTACATGCATAAGACAAACACAATATGCACACAGAAGTTGAGGCTGTGATTTTCCTGCTTATATCCAACCCCCCCCCCCCCCCTACCCCTTCCCTTAAAAGAAAAGAAAAGTAAAAGGGCCAGCTTATTCTGTTTTTGTAACAGCTTCAGATAGATTAGCTTTTGGGACATGTATGTTGAATTAAATTACATTCTTATCCCAACTCACATACAGCAATTTACTCCAGTTTAGTGCTAGGACGCTGAATAGCATCGCCTTGGTAACAAGGGGAGGTCACCCTAAAAAAGAGCTACCTTGACCCCTTAACATGACAAAGTCACGCGTGACTTCCTGACCTTGCCGCCATCTTTGAATCATTCACTCTCCAGCGATCTGTGTCTACAGACGTGTTTTGATTTTGCTCCGGCTTTCAGCCGGTTTGTCTGACTTCTGCCTTTGTCAGACCCTGCCTTGGTACTTGCACACGGTCCCTCTACTCCTACTGTGTGTTTGGGTGAGCTTTTTTGTCGTTTGTTATCGTTTTGTGACTTAGGTTTGGTCGAATACTTAGCTTTGTTTACATTTTTTCCGTTCGCCATGTCGGATAAGGAAAGAATAAAAATGCTAAGTCGGTGGCCGAGCCTTCTCCCACAAAGAAGCCTTCTCGTAAGTCGTAGAGTTCGGCATGTTAAGCTTTGATTAAAGTCACAGATCCTTGACTAAATCCTCGTTTGATGTGCGATAGACTTACCTTATTCTCCGGCTATGCCTAGTTTGCCTTCAGCTGCTTCACCGGTCTTGTCCGGTTCAGGCCCTGTTAGCGAGAAGCAGGATGTTTATGCTATTTTGCACTCCTTGAGTGCTTAGATATCCTCTCTTTCAGCCGAGTTTTCGTCTACCAAGGCTGAGATGTGTTTTTGCCTTCCGGTGTGGGAGGTGTGCGTTCCCTTGCCAGGGTGTGTGTCCGCCTTCCTCCACTTTTACGTCCGCCGACGTTCACGCCTCGTTTGAGGGCAGCCGTGGTGTTTCCCTGCTGCGTTCCCAGGCCTCTTGGACTGACGACGATCAAGGTATTTATACTTCGCCAGTAACCGGGTTCTCCGGCCAAAACGAAGTGCGTGTTTGGAGAGAGTAGCCACACCGGTTCGTGTGCGCGAAAGCTTAGGCCCTAGGTCTACGTCGTTCCGATTGAGTGAACGTCTAGATCGAGGGAAAAGTCCAGACACGCGTTCGGTCTCTGACCGAACAGGGGAAGTGCGTCCTCCGACACTCCCTAGAGGAGCGGTTGGTGCGGCAGCACAGCTTTCACAGCTTTCCCCGCTTCCGCCTTTCAGGCAGGAAGCAGTCCCTAGGGACGTACCGCTTGGGTATAAAATCCCTCGTGGGCGTCTCTTCCGGGCGACACTTCGTCGGACTATGGTAGTCACGGCGGAAGTGTCTTGCCTGACTTCACGGAAGTGAGGGACTACGAGTCGGATTTTGGCACTTCCGTCCAGGGTGACGAAGATGTCAACTTCCGCATACCGACTAAGCTTCCGCAAGCTCTGGCTTTAGCGGAGGAAGTGGCTTCACGGTATTTTGAGGAGGGGGTGACATTCCCCGCTTCCGCCCTCTGGGCAGGAAAGCAGTCCCTAGGGACACACTGCTTGGGTATCGCATCCCTCGTGTGTCGTCTCTTCTGGGTGACGCTTCGCCTGACTATTGTAGTCAGGGCGGAAGTTCGTTGCCTTGTTGCACGGATGTGCGGGATTATGAGTCGGATTTTGGTGCTTCTGTTCAGGTTGACAAAGATGCCAACTTCCGTGTACTGGTTGAACTTCCGCTAGCACTGGCTTTGGCGGCGGAAGTTACTTCAAGGTAGTTCGAGGAGGGTGCGGCAACACTTGTTGCCCAACCTCCTTCCGCTTTGGGGGATTCCCGTTCTGCGAAGGACTGGAAACAGCAGTTCCGTTTTCGGAAATTCCCGTTTTCGGAAATTCCCGTTGGTAGCGTTTGAGCTGTCTATGCTACTGACTACTGGGCAGTATGGCGGTGCGTTTCACGCTGTACCGTGGTTAACAGCACAAGGTCTGGCTCCTGATTCAGCGCAGCCTTACCGTGCTTCTTTGTTTTTAGCCTCAGCTTTGCCTGCTGGTTTGGCTAAGAGGTTTACACTGCTGCATAATTCAGTCAATTTGATTGGCTCGTTTGCCTTGCCTCGTTCCACTTTTCCGGAACTTGCAGTCCTTAGGCAAGATGATGCAGCAGAGACAGAGTAGTCCCGTTTTCGGAGAATTCTCTTTTGTCTTTGGAGTAACTGGCTTACGTTTGCTTGAGTTATCGTCTCTCTCTGAGACTTTGCAGAGATCTCTGGCGAGATTGATCGCGTCGTCATTAGACCCATTCAGGTTTCGTGACGATGCGGTAGAGAAAGTTGTCACTATTCTGGTAGGGAAGACGGCTACAGTAGAACAGTATGTTATACTGAGTCCTCTTTCTTGTCTCTGGGGGAATAAGCACATGATCTTTTCAAGTTATCCTCTGTTTAGGGAACTTTGCAAGATTTTTTTATAGAGCTCTATCTTCTCTGCTCTTGTTAACTTCGAGTTTCGTCGTGACGCACGGGAGAAGGATGTCATGTCGCTTCTAGCTGCTTTGGCTAAAGTCTTTTGAACAGCGGAGCCTCCCAGCGCTTTTCTTGGCACATTGCTTGGCTCAGGTTGCAAACAAGAGGCGGATCTACTCCGCTCTTTGCTTTTTGTGGTCCATCTTCTGGGAGAAGCTGTGATCTGCGTCGGCTGGCCACATTTGGCCTTTATTTAGGCAAGATGCGGAGCTAAGCAAACACACATTGGGTTAAACCCTCTGCCTTAGGCAGCTTCGCGGTATGTACGCCCATCTTTGGTGCGGCATACCTCTTATTTTTCACCTTCTAGGGTGAAGTTGCTAAGGCCTCAATTTTTGTTTTTTGCCTCTGTGGTGAAAAACAAGGCAAGCTGTTAAAACTTTCTCAGCTTTTACGGCTTACAGAATTGCGCTTTCTCATCAGGGTCATAAGCTTTGGTTTCTGACAAGTCGCCAGAACATGTCCAAATTATGGGCTCACATTCTGACTAAATTTTTAGGCTCACTGAGCCATTGCGTAACCTCTCAGTCGGAACTTTTCCGGCTAAGCCTACCTCTTGAGGCAGTGGCTTCTGTCAGCGACTTTCGCTGCGCAGCACAAAGGACTCGCAGGAATTCCTTAGTTTCAGCTTTTCTTTCTAAGAGGTTACGGAAAGAACTAATCACCATCATGTGGCTAAGCCTAGGTTTGGCACAGACGTTTTTAGCATTGGGGTTGTTTTTCTTCCACATGCAAAGACATACACCGTCGTTTGGCGGGTACGCCCTTCACAGAGAAGGGTGGACAGGTTGCAAAGTCTGTTTCGTACTCTGTCCTTGATAAAGAGAGCGGCTGTTCGTGTTCTGACCTCTCTTTTTGGCCAAATGGAATCGATGGCCACTCTTGTGCCCTTAGGCAGAGTCCACAAGCGGCCATTTCAGGCTGCTCTGAGTTCGCTGTGGAAGCCTTCTCTTCAGGGCTGGGAGACAGTAGTCTCTCTTGAAAGCTGGTGTCGGCACACAACGAGGCAGTGGCTGCTCCCTGGGATTTCACAGGGAGTGCCAATTTCGTTTGCCCCCCCCGGACGAGTTTCTGTTCACAGACGCGTCTATGGAGGGCTGGGGTGCCTATCTTTCTGTTCACACTGCGTCAGGTCTGTGGAACGAGACGCAGAGTGGGGGGCACATTAATGCCCTAGAGTTAGAGGCTGTTTTCCTGGGACTCCAATCGTTTCTGTCTATGGTCAGGAACGAATAAATTGGGGTTCGCACAGACAACACGACCATGGCGGCCTATTTCAACAAACAGGGAGGCACTTTGTCTCTCGCTCTTTCTGTCAGGTCAGGTCAGATTCTTGCCTGGGGCAGCCAGCACCTTATTCTGTTGTCAGCGAAGTACGTCCCAGGCATACTCAACGTTCTTGCGGACTACTTCAGTCGCCCGTAGTGTACGATGCACACGGAGTAGTCTCTGACTCATCAGGTCCTACAACGTCTGGGTGGCATTTCGGCAAGCCTACAGTCGATCTGTTTGTGACAAGATTCTCCTGCAGGCTTCAGGTCTTTATCTCCCCCTTTCCAGACCCAGAGGGGAGGGAAACAGACGCCCTCGAAGTAAACTGGTCGCGTCTGAGCCTATGCTTTCCCCCCTTTTCATCTCTTGGGAAAGGTTCTCAGGAAGGCGGAGCGGGGACAGCCTTGCTTGGTGTTGGTGGCCCCTTGGTGGCCCAGCCAACATTGGTTCCTCGTCCTCCTTCGCCTCGCAGACGGCCCTCCATTCTTTCTAGGTCGCTGCGCCGTTCTGGCTCCTCAGACGCTACTTTAGGCTTTGTCCAAAAGGCCCACAGGGAATCGACCAGCACTGTTTATGCGTCACACTGGTCAGCTTGGACAAAGTGGTGCTCGGAGAATGGAGTTACTGCTACTTCACCTCGCTCTATGCATGTAGCAAATCATCTCTCGTGTTTGGCTGCTCAGGGCTTGGCTCCTTCTTTTTTTGAGAGTCAGGCGCTCAGCCATTTCTTCTACTCTGAAGCAATTAGGGCATAGCATTAACCTGGGCGGTGTAATTGCTAGTGTTCTTAAGGGGGCAGCGATTGGTTTTACGAAGGCTAAGTCCCCTCTTCCCGCGTGGGACTTATTTTTTGGTACTCAAGTTTCTAGCCTCTTCGGATTTCGAACCTTTAGCTTCAGCGAGCTTAGCTAACTTGACTCGTAAAGCCTTGTTCCTCGTTTTGTTAGCCTCTGCCCGTGGAGGCGGTGAGGTGCACGCTCTTTCAGGCCTGGCTAAGGATATTTCTTTTGAGAGCTATGGCTCTTTTGTTTTAAGATTTCGGCCGGAGTTCCTTGCCAAAACCAAAAACAAGGTCTGTCCTCCTCTGTTATTCGCATTCCTCCTTTAAGTAGGATTCTTGCGTCTGGTGACCCTGATATGGTCAATTGTCCTGTTTGTACTCTTACCAGCTACTTATCCCGTACCACGCCCATTAGGTCTAGGGACCAAAAACTGCTCTTCATCTCAGTTGACACTGAAAGGAGCAAGGACTTGTCGCGGGTCACTTTGGTAAGATGGGTCTCTACGCTTATTAAACAAGCGTATGCGTGGTGGCACAGACAAGTTGGGATTGGGCATTCTGTCCTTCCTATGAAGTTGTCAAGAACTCATGAAGCCAGAGCCTGGGCTACTTCTCTGGCAGTCCTCCGCTCAGGCGTGCTGGCAGAGGTCTTAGACGCTGCCTACTGGAAATCGCAGGGCGTTTTCATCAACTTTTACCTGCGAGATGTGGCCAGCACTCGTCATGGTGGCAGTAGCTCCCTACCAGCCTTTGTCGCTGCTGGACAAGTGGAATTTTGTTTTCCCACCTCCTTCATTAGCATTCTGCTGTATGTGAGTTGGGATAAGAATGTAATTTAATTGAAAATTTTCATCTAAATTTTAATTTGATTATATACTTACCCAACTCACATAGTTGATACCCGCCCGCCTGCCCCGCTTTTGGGGTTTTTATGGGGGTTTTTTCCTAAAAAAGAGGGAAATTTTTCTATGTTCGCTTTCGATTGAATGATTCAAAGATGGCGGCAAGGTCAGGAAGTCACGCGTGACTTTGTCATGTTAAGGGGTCAAGGTAGCTCTTTTTTAGGGTGACCTCCCCTTGTTACCAAGGCGATGCTATTCAGCGTCCTAGCACTAAACTGGAGTAAATTGCTGTATGTGAGTTGGGTAAGTATATAATCAAATTAAAATTTAGATGAAAATTTTCAATTGCTGCAGCAAAGTTGACCTACTTTAGGTAAAAGCATGTGTAAGTAATGCCAGATATGGTTTTGGATATGATATGAATATGGGAATAATATATTTAGAGCTGCCAACTGTTATGCTTTCAAGCTTAGAATTGCTACGCTCAAACAAATAACCACAAGCATGCAAAGTTTGCTCTTTCTTGTGAGTTCTGGTACTCGTTTCTGATTCTCACTCCGTGTAGCGGTCAGAATTTTCTAGGCCTTAGCTGACTGAAGCTAATTTTTTGATGTGTATTTGTGTGCAGACAACAACGAGAGGAGATTCTGCGGAAGAAAGAAAAGATGGAGCTGATGTTGAAAAAAGGAAAGAGAGGGGAGGGAGGGGTGAGGCCTGAGAGTCCCACGTGGCGGCGAAAACGGCCAGTCTGGCACCGAAACCCCACCATACCTTTCAAACCCCGCCTGACATCCCACTCCCCTCATGATGTAAGCACAGGCTGAGTGTTACATTTTACACTGTCCTTCACTTTGTCTTTCAAACTAGGCTGTGTTACAAGTGTACAGTGCCCGTCATATTGTCTGTCACTACACTGAAGAATGGCAAGTCCCTGTCAATTTTGATTCCCCTTTTCAAAAGCAAGTCAGTCTTATTTGTTTTCTTCTTCTTCTGCGTCCATTGGCTGAAACTCCCATGTACACTCGTGTTTTTTGCAGGAGTGTGTTTTATGTGTATGATTGTTTTTACCCCGCCATTTAGGCAGCCATACGCCGCTTTCGGAGGAGGTCTTATTTGTTTTATCTCTCAGTTTTCCGTAACTACAGGATTATAGCCAGTGGTTTGCGAGGAGGTGTTCATTATTTGTATTATTTATTTTATTGGTTTCTACAAGTATCTCTTTCAGTATTTTTTTCCTTCAGGAATTAATAGGGCAGAGATGATGCTAGGAGCATATGGTTGTGTTGGATCATAATTCTTCTTTGGGATTGTCAGAGGAAAGTATTTTTGTCTACACTTTTTTGGACCAGGATTATAATGAAAAGACGTTGGGCAGGAGAGCTTTTGGAGATTGCATGTGCGAATGACTTTTTCTTTTCCACCTTTGGATACCGTGAAGAGGTGTTAGATGCTGGGGTGAAAGGACATTGTTTACTTTTACTCCTCATTCTTCGCCTGCAAAATCACAGATGAAGTGAAGAGATGTTAGTGGAGATTTTTGGTGGAGGATCACATGCACTGACTTTCCCTCTGCCCCTACAGGACCGTGGATACAGCGAAGAGGCGGTAGACACACAAACTCCCATGGATATCCTGGAGGAGGAGGAGCTGGAGCGAATCAGTGGCCTGCTGCAGCGTGACAACCTGGTGCGAGGTCTGGGCATTGTGGAACACGTCTACCGTCTGCTGCACTGTACGCCGGGCACTGTGGGCATTGTCAAGCCAGACCCAAAACCTCAGCCGCTTTCTCTGGTGAGTAGGCATGTGATTTGTATTTGTAGGGTGATGTTTGCAGCTTAAAATATGAAGGAGGAAAGTAGAACACTTTCGTTTTGAAGCTAATAAGTTCTTTATAAAAGTGTAACTTAACTTACCGTTTACCATGGGTGAAGGGGTATGATAGGTTTGAGAGTGGGTATAGGCTGATCTGTGTGTGAAGGCTCAAAATTAGCCTTTATGTTGATTGCCACCTGAAAGGCTAGTACCCTGTTGTACATTGTTTTGTTATTTATGAGACTATGCTCAATGGATCAAATTTGCTTTAAACCTTTTTGAATGTCATTTATTTGGTTAGGCAAGTGTGTGCAGATAATGTCCCCTAATCGCACCCCTCAATAACCTAAATAGTATGTGTGTGTATTGTAGAATAAAATATGCTTGTACACCTCTTGCCTGGTTGTGCTTCAATTGATGAAGGGGTGTGATGTCTGTATGGGCGATGGTTGCTTTTGTCAGTGTAACATGAAGGGGTGGACTACTGATATGGATATGAAGCAGTGTGCTTTGTTAAATGTGTTGTGGAATTGCTGAATTTCTGTCCCTCATTTGATATGTTTGATGAATTTTTCATGGATGTTCTTGTTGAATTCAAAAAATGGACTAGTCCCATGTTGCTATAGGTTTTGGGCTTATAAGTATTGTCAATTCTAGAAGGTGTTCTGCGAGTGTGTTCCTAAACAAATTACAGTAAACAGCACTAAGATGCCATCCCTCTGAAATGTGTCTTGTCTGTCTTAATTGCCCTGGTAGCAAATTGCATATTTGTTGGCAAAGGTAGGCATCGTGACTGATAAAATCTGAAAGTACCTCATTTATCTTTGCCTCTTAAAATTTATACTTCAGCATATTCAGAGGTCATATACATCGGTCAAGGTTGGTTGGTTTGTTGTATCGTATTACTGTGACAAATGTATTGTCTGCATGTATACACGCTTTCACTGTACATGTTTTGTATTTCTGGTCTGATTGTGTAACCTGATCAGTGTTGTCTGTCCAGCCAAAGAGCTAGAAAAGCATTTTGGCCAGTTTATATGTAATGGTCAATTTTACTAATAAATCCTAGCTTTGAATTGCTAAATTGATTTTCATACTTTGGCCTCCCTTATTAACATTTTAAAAAACCCTCTTTTTTTTTATCCAAGAGTCTGTTTCAAAATTATTTTCTTGGCGTGTTGCTTTGTGATTTAATTATAACTAAATTAGTTTCAAATACTTGATTTCCACTACTGGTAGGCTTTCAGGGGGAACATGATCTTCTGAAGGACAATAAAAAGACTGGATCTTTCAGAAACCTGAAATGGTGTAATGGTATTATACAAAACTCCAGGCTTGAATCCTGGAGTATTGCCTAGACTGAATTGGTCTGGCGTGCAGAAGACAGTTTCACATATATATGTTACAGGCATTAAGTGAAACCAGGCATTACGCGTAATGCCTGAAATGTTCAGGCATTACGGGTAATGCCTGTGACCACTAGGCATTACACGTAATGCCTTAAAATGCCAGGCATTACATGTAATGCCTGAAAATCATTGTCAGGCATTACACGTAATGCCTGAAACCTGTTACAGGCATTAAAACAAAACCAGGCATTACGTGTAATGCTTGAATATCGTTTGATAGAATCGGTCGAACAACAACACCTTTGACTCTCGCTCGTTTCTTCTGACACTCTGCGCACAAAGATTTGTAAAGTTCTATCGCGTGGCGTGGTATGTTGTCGTATTTCTTGTGCAACTCCTTCTCCATGTGATCACGACCGCCATGCCCTGTGGCCACATGCGCTCTCTTGACGATATCGTATGTTTCTTCTAAGGTAGCATAGTAGAGAATAGATTCCTCAGCTGTGTCAGTCCTTTTCTGTACAAGCCTTTCGATGTCACCGCATCTTAATACCTCAAATCTGAAAATTAAAGCAAATGGCAATAACAGGACATGAGTTTATCAAGGTTATAAACAATGTACCATAATTCTCGGCAGCGAGTCGGATATAATTATAACACGTAGGGTCAGGGTCCAGATTGAATTCATCTTACTAAAACAACAACATGTCAATGTACCCGAGCGCTACATTCAAACTACTAAAGATCGTGAACAACTTACGTCGAATAATAATAACAAATCTTCCTTATGAGAAAATAAAAACCCATTTACACAGTCACAGTGTTTCTCAAGCGAACATTAATAATAATTTGATATCGTAGCTTTCAACAGCCCCGGTATGTGAGATAACACAACGCAATTTTCTTATTGGCTGTTTTTGTTCCAGCAAGAACGATACAGTCAGTGTACTAAGCCTTTTTTGTTACCTCCCTTTGACATTATAATTATGTGTCAATTACTCTATCGGAGACAGCATTGGAGATAACCCGGTTTCAGTATTGTTTCACGATAGACGTAGAGCTGAATACCATCACTCAAATCTGTTTTTGACAAACACCACACATCACTTACTTTCCCAAGAGATGATACTCATGACGTGACTTTGTCGTTTTCTGGAAGGCAGCTTTTACTTCTTCGATTGTTCTGAAGTACACAGCTTTCGGGAGCAACTTTCTGCCGTCCTTTTCCTAATGTTCAAACAAACATCGAGTAAACAATTGTTCTTTTTCATTATCCTCCATGGTGACAAATAAGCAACTGGTGAAAACTCGACTGGAAATATTGGACCTCGGCTTTCCATTGTGACATGCACTCACACTTACGTGAAATTCAAACTGTGGTGAACGCTATGTCAGAAATACATTATTTTGCATTGCGAACCATCACTCATAATCACAAAATAAAATGTGCATTCATTTCAAAGCTCACTTGATTGAATGTCAATTACTATATTTACACCATGACATTTTGTCAACACTTTGTCCTTAAAAAATGGGTGTATTGCCTGAATTGCTTCAATAAGCGTAATTTTGAGAGTCAAATTTCAGGCATTACGTGCAATGCCTGGTATTTTTAGGCATTACGTGTAATGCCTAAGTGGTCACAGGCATTACGCGTAATGCCTGAACATTTTAGGCATTATGCGTAATGCCTGGTTTCACTTAATGCCTTTAACATATATACAATGAGTTAGAAGCAAAACTAATGACTGATTTGCAAAATGGCTGTCCTCATTTAACGCTAAAATCGTTTGAAAATGCCAAGTTGTCAAGATAGAACTTTAAGTTGGTAAATACAGACTTAACCTACAAATTTAAAAAAAAGATGCAGAAGATAACACTTGCAGCAAATATTTAAGCATATTGACTTAAGTTTTTAATTTGATACTTAAAAAGTTTGACATGCTTTGTTTCTACAACCAGTTCAAACTTAGTAGAGAAATACACACTCACTTTTGAAGGGACAGTCCTTCCTGTGAAAACATCCTTACCTGGCTTTTTACATCCGTTGATCAAATGCCAGAAGTGTTTTTTCAACGTATTGTCACAGATACAGATACATGGGATAAGGACATCCCTCCCCCTGGACACATTCCCAAAATCAACTTGGCTTCCTGTCTAGAGTGAGCTTTTTTTGTGTGAATTTATTTCTTGAAAAGCCACTTAGTGTCTGTATGTTGTTGCTGGTTCCCCCCCCCCCCCCCCCCCCCCACTGATAGTTGTAGAAAAATAGTTTAGTCCGTCCCGTCTTTAGGGCGAGGGCCAGATGCAAAAAAAGCGTACCTATGCTTGTTCTTGTTAACCTCAAAAAATAAAGATTTGTCATTAAGAACTTAATTCATCAAGACATTCTCACTCAGCACAGTGAGAGCACCCAGGCCATAGATTGTTGGTATGTGCCCAAGTAGAGGGATATTATGGTCTTATCCCATGTAAAAAAAATTAAAAAAAAGCCTGGCCAATCTGAGATGGTGAGTCAAATTGTTTACATAGACATAGAAAACTGTATTATCTCAAGACGAGAAGCTCGGGTGTGGTGTATCACAGCATTACAACATACAACATAACACGTAACAACATCAAACAGTCATACTCCTTTTATGCACAGCATTATTTAAACCGTATGGAGGCGCAAATAGTCAACTCATATTAATCAAGATTAGGATGACAATGTCAAAACAAATCTCTCCCTCTCCCTCTCCCTCTCCCTCACTCTTTCATGGGTGAACTGTGCCTTCATTAAGCTCCGTTCTATTGAGATAATTAGACTTTCAGCTAAAACGTTTGAAGTTATTCACAATGCAATGCATTTCAGTTTGCTGTGTACACATTTATGTTGGAATGTATTGTGTATATGATATCAAGACAATAACCCAAATCGTAAGAATATATTTGTTCAAGCACAATTATAACTTTCTAACATCCGGGATGGCACTCCAAACAGCATATTCCAATCGGGTTTTATCGATAACATTCCAATTTGTGGAGGGATGAAAATCCTACAGTAATACATGTAAAGTATAAACAATATGTACGTATAATTGTTGTATACACATAACTTCTTATTCTACAACTTTTAAGGAGGCTTTAAAGATATACCTCCCTTCCTGTGTTTAACCATCCTGTAAATCACCAGGATTCACCAGAGATCTGCATTAATTTACGGTTTTTACATAGGATAAGAGTATTCTTCCACTTGGACCCACACCAAATATCAACAGCTTTGTTGCTAGCTCAGTTGCTGTGCATAGTTGGAATGTTTTTGACGGGCGCAGTGGCAAGACGTTGGCCTCCTAATCGGGAGGTCGTGAGTTCGAATCCCGTTCGCTGCTGCCTGGTGGGTTAAGAGTGGAGATTTTTCTGATCTCCCAGGTCAACTTATGTGTAGACCTGCCAGTGACTTAACCCCCTTCGTGTGTACACGCCAGCTCAAGACCAAGTGCACACGGATAAAATCCTGTAATCCATGTCAGAGTTTGGTGGGTTATAGAAACACTAAAATACCCAACATGCCTCCCCCGAAATAGGCGTATGCTGCCTGAATGGCGGGGTAAAAACCGTCATACACGTAAAAATCCACTCGTGCTAAAAACATGAGTGAACGTGGGAGTTTAAGCCTATGAACGAAGAAGAAGAAAAAGAAGAAGGAATGTATTTACTGAATTAAATTTGTAACTGACTCGATCCTTTGTCATTATGTACACATTCAAGTCAGCAAAACATTCCCACTATACAACGAATACAGCCAGGCTATTGACATTTTCATTTTTGGTGAAAATTAAAGGATGACTTAGTGCATGTAAAAGCCTAGATGTCGTCTGTCATATGAGCGTTGATGCGTTGAGCTGTCGTTATGCGCCATACATGGCCCAGCTCATCCGGCTTCAGCGTGTTTTTATATCGGAGTGATCCTTCTCCTAGACTGGTGGCTTTACAGGGCTGTCGAGTCCAGTCTACCCGGCTATTTGGCCATAGCTGGCTGGTTTGTTTATCTGAGGTGACCTTCCCCAGGGCTAGAACTTAAAATGCGGCTCTTGTTCGCATGATGCTCCCGTCATTGGACACCTGGGGTATTTCTTGGGTGTAACAGTGCCACCTGTTACCCCGCCCCCTCCTGTTGGAAGCACCGCCAGTTGGTCCGCGACTGCTTATTCGTCCTGGCAAGCCTGGCTTATTTCGCAGCTAACCTCCATATCTGAAGGCCATCACACTATCCGCCACCTGTGAACGCGCCTGGTTGGGGGTGGTCGCCCCTACAGGAAAAGCCTAGATGAATCCTTGGTGATTTACATGTTGGTTGACATGAGACAGAAGGTACCTTACAATCTGATTTGACCACAAAGACTTAAATGTCTGCAGCTTGTGTATCCTTTAACCTTAGGAGAGAAGAACTACATGGTACTAATGGTGGTAGGTGGCTGTAAATGATAGGACCTTTGGACCACTTTTTTTTTTGGCTGAGAAAGGCCTGACAGTGCACCGTTATGAGACAGGTTAACTTTTAGTTTTGGGGCATGAACAGTTGTTTATTCTTCGGATATTGCATTGTCAAAGTGGATGATATAGTTTGAGTCATATGCTATGTATAGTTATAGCTACTGTTTTGGGTTTTACAATACATTTATTTTGAATGTTCAATGAGAACAAAGCATGGGATTGAAGAGAAATGAGGCTCAGAAATTGGAAAATACATTGTACAATCACAAATTGAATTATTCAAATAAGGTTGTTATATTCAAGCTAGGCCACAAAATTGCCATGTACTATACTTGTTGTAGGCTGCATATTTTGACACTCTGTCCAGTTAAACCTGCCAAACCCTTCTTGCAACTTGAACCTTGTTTTATCACATTTTGTGCTTGGATTTAGTTGCTGTGGTGCTTAGCAAGAAAGTGTAAGTGTACATTGTTAGGGCTGATTGTTTAGGTGTTTGTTTCGCTGTTTGAGTGTTGTTTCTGTGCGAATTATGAATCCTTAAAGATCATCAATTGTTGTGTCAGTAAACCCAGTTGCAATCCCCTTCTCCTCCCTTTTCTCCACACCTTCCATTATCTGGCATACTTGTCAGCAGGACATGTGTTTGTATTGTATAGCGCTCAACATGATGCAACACATTTCTTCTCATTTTTCATAGTTTCAGATGTACTTCCCTTACATGGTACAGTGTATATAATATATCTGTTTCCAAGCTTTGGTTGTATGTGGTTTGGGTAAAGAGCGCATGCAGCTCACAGAGTAGCACCTCCTGGACGCTGTGTGTTAATCTCTTTACCACTGACACCTTAGCCACCCTCAAATCAGACTGATAGGCAGGCAGCTCAATGTCCCTCAGACCAGACAGTCAGGCTGTGTGTGTATTGTCTTTTTGCCACTGGCGCCTCAATCCCCCTCAGATCAGGCCCAAGGATCGCATGTACTACTGCAAACTACTGGACCGCTACTTCGGGGCCAACCACGCACTGTCCAACGACATTGTTGACTCCTGCAGCACCGCCAGTACAGCGAACACTGGCTCTGGGTCCTCGGGGGTAAACCGCACGGCCAACGCTTCCGGGAACATGAAGAGCAGTGGCAGATGGCTCAGTGGTCGGACAGAAGGTGGTGGGGATGAAGGTGGTGGCAGAGCAGGAGGAGGAGGAGGAGGGGGGAGAGGGCGAGGAGGAAGCCGGGGTGGTGGTGGTGGTAGCGGCAAGGCAGTACGTGTGTCCCTGCAACAATTCCCGTATGCCCATCATTGTCTGACATACAAAGGCCATAACAACAACGCTGACAACCACAGCGCCGCTTCCTCTCAGTGCGACAGTGTCAGTGACCTTGACAGTGAGCTTGATTCCGAGGTCAGTGGGTTGAGGTTGCCGCATGTAGCGTTGGTTGTGTGCGTGGTCTGGCTAGAAGTGTGTGTTGGTCCACTCATGCAGACTTGGTCCGGTTTTGCTAGTGTTGTTGATGCTTGCTTGATGGTTTGATTCTGTATGATGGTTTTTGTGTTCGTTTGCTTGTGTGGTTAATGTGTACCTTTAGCCTCTATATTGGTCAGAGGAAAATTCAGCATATTTCCATAATATTTTGTGTAGAAGGGCAAGGGAGAATTCAACAAACTGAATCCTGCACATAGAGGCACATTCTGTCACAACTGCTCAAAAACAGAAGTAAAGTAAAAGCGAAATAATTCCCCTGATAACTTCAAGCCCAAGCTTCCTATGACTGGGACAATGAGCATTTCAATGGTTTTGTTTTGATTTTGTTATAAATGAAAGAAAAGAATGATTATTGCACATACGATGTTGAATTATTCTTACACTAAAAGCTCAGGTCCAGGTTTTCTGCGACTGGGAAAATGAGTTTTTCTGTCGTTAGATTGGTTGTGTATGCCCAAGAAATTATTCTTCACATCAATCTAGTATAGGTTTTACCATTAATTCTCGTTTTCAGCAGTGTTTTCTAAGAGATAAAGTGGTCATTCTAGCTGGTAGTCTGTATAGGTATATGAAGTTTTGCAGTGATGTAATTGTGTATTATGTATGCTTTTGGTTGTTTTGCTAGTTTGTTTGGCTGGTTACTCATTCTGTACTTTTTTGTTAGACAAGTATGGTCCAGTATGTTTTGTGTGTATTTATATCTGTCTGATATAAATATATCTATATAAATATATCTATAGCTCATATTATACTTCGAGTTGTATTACTATCGTAACATCAAAATCAACAAAGTACCAAAATAATGTATTATTCTCGAAGATTATAGTGTTTCCCATCACTTTTTGTCCCCTCACCCTCATTCGCAATTCTTATTGCTTTAATGTTTTGTTAAAAAAAAAATGTACAGCATAATAATGAGGTACATACTTGAGGTTCAGTTGAGAGAGAGAGAGAGAGAGAGAGAGAGAGAGAGAGAGAGAGAGAGAGAGAGAGAGAGAGAGAGAGATTTTGTATGAGATATTTTGTATGGTACGTCAGCTCTTCAGAGACAGTGTTTTTTACCGAGGATCAAGGCAGACATGGGACTGGTCCGATTTTTATCGGAATTACGATATTTTCTTTAGCTCACAGACCATTCTTGAGATCGATGCAAATTCGTTGAGAAAAAAGGGGGGAGGGGGGTGGTGGTATGAACCCTTCAGCTGAAGCTGTCTGCGTCTGAAGTCAGTGCATTCGCACCCCAGCACTCACGTGAACCCATAGGTGGTGGTATGAACCGTTCAGCTGAAGCTGTCTGCGTCTGAAGTCAGTGCATTCGCACCCCAGCACTCGCGTGAACCCATAGTAGTATCATGGGTCGCATTTGATTGGCTGTCGATCTCCGACGATTATCGCCGGGGCTTAATTATTCACCGATGGCGGTTTGTGGGTTGTTTTGATTGGCTGCCGATCTCCAAACGCCGAAGGTGAAAAAGGTAGCATCATGGCGTCTGGATTCCGTATTGTTTTGTCGGCTGTGGAAGCTCTTACGATCGACCACCAAAGTGTGAAAAACAAGTGGAAAGCCAACTGGCTGTCAGAAGAAGTGACTGTCACTATCAACAAAAAAGAAAGGCGCCAGCTCATTGGCGACAGTATCGCCAAGATATTCATTCCCGGTCAGGCCGTGTGCACGTGGTGCGACAACGGCCACTGCTTGGTGAAATACGGACTTGGTGTAGCATCTATGCATGGGGCAAGGTAGGAAAAGATAACTCTCGCTGCAAACCACGCCCACTCAAAAATCCGGTCGGCGATTTGGCTCCGGACCCCAGGGTCAGGTTACGGCAAAGTACGTCGATTTGAGTGGTTGGTTGTGGACGATACTGACCGGTACCACTAGCAGATACATAGGGCTAGAGGTGCATCGACATTTTTTTCGCCAGGTCGCGAGAATTCTATAAAATAAATGCAAACGAACTTTTGTCATTTTTTTCTTTTTGCGATAGGGCGAGTGCACCACCGAAATTAGTTGATGAGAACGTAGTCGGGTGTTTCATCTTTCATTAGCAACTGAAAAAATAAGGGCAAAGTTTTGTGTGTGTGTGTGATTGTTATAAATCACACTTTTGTTTAAAATGCTAAAACATATTATTCTTGTGGGTTTTATAGCTTTTTAAAAAGACATGATCTCATTTGTTGCTATCAGGAGAGGCCCCAAAATGGCCTTTATAATTCTAACATTCATTTTCCGTCAGGGGGGCAAAGCCCCCCTGAACCCCCTACCGGGGCGTTGCCCCTGGACCCCGGCTCACTTTCCTACTTTTTGAACATTTGCTGGTCTCATGTCTGTCAAGGCCTGAGAAGTATGCTTTGCAGTGACCAAAACTAAACAAACTTAATTGTACTCAGTACTGAGTTATATAATTACTAAAAGAATGTTTGGCAGAAGCAATGGGGAAATGAGATACATATGTTGTTTAATATCACGGTGCTCATGCATTGATTGCATATTGTACACAAGATTAATGTTGTTGTATGTTTTGTATTCTGATGATGTTATTAACATAAGAGTTTACTGATGATGACTGTTAACAGTGTGTTTGTATTTAAAGGTTCACAGCAGCTGCCGCAATGAGGCTATTGTATTACTCTCTCTCATGGGTCCTCATGTGAGTTGCTTGTTTTGGCACCTTTTATCATCAGGTGCTTTGCTTGTTTGTTTTAGTCTGTTTTTTTGTTGTTTCAGTTATTTTCTTTTTGATTATGTGATTGGAAAAGTCGTTGTCTGAATTTTTTTTTATGACGTGAAATGGATGTGTCATGAAAAGCAAACTATAGCCATCCCCCTCCAACTATTTAATATTGTGTTTTGCTTACTGGCTGTGACATGTAGTTTTATGTGCGCCAGTGGTTAATTATTGTTAAAATGGATTTTAGTATGGTGCTAACACAGAAATTACATACACATACACACTTACTGACATTATTTTGTCATTTTATCTGCAACATTGTTGGTATTGCATGCACAGACATACACACAATGCACACACACACACACACACACACACACACACACACACACGCACACACACACACACACACACACACACACACATGCACACACACACACATACACGTACACACACACACACACACACACACTTCCTACCCACCCAACCCTACCTTAACCCACCACACCCACCCCACATGTTTGTCATGGACTTTTTTTCACCTGCCCTCAATCCTCAAACCAGACTTACATCAATTCCCCTATTATCCCTATTCTGTTTGCTGCTGAAGCTAACAGTAGAGAGGGTGTTTTGAATGGGCCACTGCTTCTCTTCTGTATTCCTGTGAACACGTGCAGGTCATGCGTACCTGTAACTGAGCTGCTTTTTGTAATTATGTATGTTTACCTTGGATGTAACATTTTGTGCTACCTGTATTCAAGAAACTCACCGAATGTGCCTTAATTTTGCTTGATTATTCAGGTGTGGTCTATCTTTACTGCCTTTCTATTTTGGTTTTGGTTTTAATTTTGCCATACTTGCCTGTTTATGTTAACCGTTTTTTGTGTAAATAAGTCCCATTGCTTCTAGGTTTGCAGTTTTATTTGTTTATTTGTGTTTTTTATTACTTGCCGTTTTTTGTTTTTTCGTATTTATTGGTGGTTGAAAGTTGCTGTGATAATTTGAGTTACTAGCATTGACCATTGTCGATCTCAGCATTGGCTTAAATAGTGCCATTTTTTTTTTTTTTTTAGAGATTTTGAAGGAATTTGCACTTTGGCTTTATTTGTATATTATTATGTATTCCTTCAAGTTATTATGTAGGATGATCTGCATCTGACACCTATGTTTCCCCCCGCGGGTTAGGGGGAAGAATTTACCCGATGCTCCCCAGCACGTCGTAAGAGGCGACTAACGGATTCTGTTTCTCCTTGTACCCTTGTTAAGTGTTTCTTGTATAGAATATAGTACATGTTTGTAAAGATTTTAGTCAAGCAGTATGTAAGAAATGTTAAGTCCTTTGTACTGGAAACTTGCATTCTCCCAGTAAGGTAATAAATTATATTGTACTACGTTGCAAGCCCCTGGAGCAATTTTTTTATTAGTGCTTTTGTGAACAAGAAACAATTAACAAGTGGCTCTATCCCATCTCCCCCCCCCCCCCCCCTTCCCCGTCGCGATATAACCTTCGTGGTTGAAAACGACGTTAAACACCAAATAAAGAAAGATGACACATATGTTTGCAGACAATGAAAAAGGGCAAAGTTTTAAAAAAAAAGTGTTGTGTGTGAGGTTTTTCTTTTTCTTGTTGCTTGGTTTATGGTTCAGGCTTCTTTTTGACAACGGTCATACTATTTATATCTTGCAAAGCAAGTTTTTACTAATGCAGGATGAAAGCAATATATATATATATATATGTATTGGTTTGTTGGTTTTACTTGTTTATGTTTCTGCTTTTGATGAAGTATGTGGTTGCTTACAAGCTTGTGGTGTTGGGAGCTTTATGACGTTAACTAATTCATCCATACCTGTACATATATTTACATCTGGAAGGAGAAGGGGTGGACATTTCATGTATATTAATAATGGGTATTGTAAATGTATGGCTTTATACTCACATATGACATGGGCTGTGGTGCACCGCTGTGATGTAGCTAACACTGCATGCAAAAACTTGCACGGTTGCTGTGTGCTGGGTTGCAGGTGGCTGACACCAACACTATCAGCCTACCTACGGCTGCACCGTCCACAAAACTGCCTGGCACTGACTTACTGGAGCCATACTCTTCACACCCTAACACTAACATACCGCTCTCACTTCAGTGTCCGCATACTCACCCCAGCTCTCACCTCGCACACTCTGCTCTGCAGCATGCTTCTGCTAACTCCGTCACTTACAACGCTGCCACTAACCGGTTCTCACCTAGTGCTCTGTCTGAACCCAACGATACTGGCCAGGAGGTGGAAGGAGGGAGCAGAACTATGTCCATGTTGAGCTTAGTCCATGCCCGCCCTACTAGCAGTCAGCCCCGGTTCCAGCACAGCCCCGTTACTCTGTCAAGCCACCCCGCCTGTGCCACTAATGCTAAGGTCATACCCTTGGCGTTGAGCACTCACCACAGATCACAGCCAGTTAGACCCTCCCGCTTCTCCGTGCAAGCTCCGCTGACCTCCACCTTCCTCCGTGGTTCTCCTCTCTCCGTGGCTGTCACCCCCGGACCCTACACCCCTAACACTTCTTACCGCATTCCTGCCACCTCCTCCTCCCCCTCCGCCGCTTGCCAGCCCGTCTCCCCCCTGCCCTCCCCGTTCTTGGGGTCTCAGTCTCAGAGTATGTCTGTCTCTGCCTCTCAGCCGGGGGTCCCGGGCAGTCAGCGATGGCCCATCAAGTCAAAGAGCCTGGGCAACATTAACGAACGCACCGTCCCTGCCTACCAGGTGAGTGTCTGGCCGTACACACGCAGGCTCTGCTTGTGTACTAGCAGTGTGGGATGTGCATGTGCACTACCTGCCTTCTCACCACAGTGGTCTTCTGGCCGTTGTGTGTTCCTACCCACTTCTTTCACTCTTTTATCAGGGTTGGGCACTTGACACAAATGTGGCAGTTTGGGGGACATGGCAAGGCGATTTTGAGACAGAACAGCAAGCTTATAAAGCTGATGCCCTTGCAGAATCTAATATACCCCTTAATGAACAAAATGTTCTCTACTGCAAGGACCTTGCTCTACAGTGATTTTTGTTGTGCCCACCTCTGTTTAACCATCTTGCTGTGTTTATGGATTGTGATGGGACTGGTTGTCTTTTTTGTTGTGTCTTTGTTTGCTGATTTGTTTTACAGCACAGAAAAATTGCTTTTTTCTCTCTCCAAATGTGTGTGATTTGCATGTGTGATCACATCCAGAAACACGTACAAGCTTGAGCCATACACACATGCAAATAACTTGTAAGAGCTGAACTGTGTATTTTATTTTATTTCTATAATTGAATTTTTTTAATTTTTGTATTGTGCATGTGATCTTTAAAATCTTTTTTCTGCATTGAACAACTAGTACACTCATACAACAAAATTAATGTTTTGCTGAACTAAAAGCACTGGTTTGAAACTACTAGGGGTGTTCATGCAGGGTTATGGGATATTGTTCACCCTAAATTCATTTAGATATAATTATGTGTTCAGATTATTTTTCTCCCTTTGGTGAACTCCCTTTTAACTTTGTAGAATCCATATTTTCTGATCTTAATTTACACAAAACTATTCATCAGTTTATAGCTTCCTTTTTAGAATATTTCAAATTATAACAGAAACATTTATGTGTGTGCTCTCATAGTCTGCTGCAACTCCTTGTCTTCTGTCAATGGTGATTGACAGGGGCGGACGAGGGGGGAGGGCACAGGGGGCACGTGCCCCCCCCCCCCCCCCGAAAAAAAAAGAAAAAAAAAGAAGAAGAAAAAAAAAAGGATTTTTCTATGCTGATTCTATGACCATTTCTAAGTTCAAATGGCACCAGATGGCACCATTTTGCTTCTTTGATCAAAATTTTTTTCCGGGGGGGCATGCCCCCGGACCCCCCTAGGAAAATTCGGGCGCTTCGCGCCCATCACATTCACTTTCGATTCAAAGTGCCCCCCCCCTTACAAAGCAACTGATCCGCCCCTGATTGAAAAGGCTTGTTGTACACTAGTACCGTAGTCTGAGTAAGTTTCCTCCAAAAATTACTGATTTTGTTCATTGAATATGAAAAAGTCTACTTTCATGTCTTTAAACTGTTATATTTAAAAACAAAACACACTGTTTTTATCTGTAATGTTGTTTTGAAATGATAGGAACGGTATTTTGAGAAGGGAAAGGGATACAACTGGCAGTATCGAGTGAGTTCAACCTTAGATCTAAAATTACTTCAACATTCAGTTTGAGACATTGGCAGAACTAAAGTTAGTTGGCTTTAATCAATAGCTTAATAGCTCTTTGTGAGATGGAAGTGATAACACTTTTTTACTTTCATTACTTCATTTTTGTTGTACTTAGAGGAAAAAAATAACACAGTAGGTACTGCTTCAAGAAAGCTTTTTCTTTTTTCTTTACATTTGATTGAAGCACAGTACATTATGCATGGCTTACTGTCAAATGCTGCTTTAGATCAAATTTACAGTGAAATTTTAACTGATAGTTAGCGGCATTGGCTGTAATTGTTATATCATTTCACTGATTTGTTTCATATAGATTTATAGTTCATGGACCCAGGTTGCCCTGTTTGACAGTGTATGATGAAACTTCATGCAGGACATTGTAGTTAGTATGATTGTAGTTTTACAGTGATAGCTATTGTGTCACACACAAAAACATTTTTGAAGTCCTTTTTAAAATGTTAACGTTACTGATCACCAACCTTGCATAAAGGGATTTAATATAATTGCTTCCTTTTATGTCTGGTTCCATGTAGGTTAATACAAAGATATTTAGTCATCTGAGCATTTTCTATGTGCATCAGTAATTGATACTTGGTGTTTCGGTTGATTTTCATATGGAACCAAGATCAACATTGAGCAGTCATTTTGAATTGGTTTATTGATACACTGTAGTGACATTTATTCTGGGACATTCTTTATTTGCTTTGATTTTATTTCAATATGTGTAATTTATATCTCTTGAAGTCGTCTTGGTACTTGCCTTACTCACGAGTGTGGATCAGATTATCAGCTCACTGGAATTGGAGATTTACCCAAAGATGTAACTTTTGTGCCTTCATATTTGCAAAAGGTTTTGCTTTTTATGTTTACTGGGCCTTTTAGTTTTACTAACTTTTCTTTGTAGCTGCACAATATATCTGCTTGAATGATATGTATATAGAATTGTGATGATGATGTTTTGCATTTTCAGATTGTCTGTTCATGAATATTTGATCTCTAGTTTTTTGCATTGTACTTTTTTCTAACACGGAAGTTCCCTGATTTGTTTCTCGGGATACAGGCCACAATAGTGTAGGTTGCTGTGCACGGTTTTGGCTCAACTTTTGATCGCGTTTTCAGGACAATTCTACACGGAAGATCCCTTTATTGTTTTTATTTTAATTTTTTGGCATGTTATCATTATCTTTTATTTTCAAGGAGCTTACAAATAAACAAAACAGAATTTTGCTTGCTAAATTTCCATGATTTTTGCGAACTTTTACATTAAAGTACATTTTTATATTTAGTCAAGTTTTGACTAAATATTTTAACATCGAGGGGGAATCGAAACGAGGGTCGTGGTGTATGTGCGTGTGTGCGTGTGTGCGTGTGTGTGTCTGTGTGTGTGTGTGTGTAGAGCGATTCAGACTAAACTACTGGACCGATCTTTATGAAATTTGACATGAGAGTTCCTGGGTATGAAATCCCCGAACGTTTTTTTCTTTTTTTTGATAAATGTCTTTGATGACGTCATATCCGGCTTTTCGTGAAAGTTGAGGCGGCACTGTCACGCCCTCATTTTTCAACCAAATTGGTTCAAATTTTGGTCAAGTAATCTTCGACGAAGCCCGGACTTCGGTATTGCATTTCAGCTTGGTGGCTTAAAAATTAATTAATGACTTTGGTCATTAAAAATCTGAAAACTGTAAAAAAAAATAAAAATTTATAAAACGATCCAAATTTACGTTTATCTTATTCTCCATCATTTGCTGATTCTAAAAACATATAAATATGTTATATTCGGATTAAAAACAAGCTCTGAAAATTAAATATATAAAAATTATTATCAAAATTAAATTGTCCAAATCAATTTAAAAACACTTTCATCTTATTCCTTGTTGGTTCGTGATTCCAAAAACATATAGATATGATATGTTTGGATTAAAAACACGCTCAGAAAGTTAAAACAAAGAGAGGTACAGAAAAGCGTGCTATCCTTCTTAGCGCAACTACTACCCCGCTCTTCTTGTCAATTTTACTGCCTTTGCCATGAGCGGTGGACTGACGATGCTACGAGTATACGGTCTTGCTGAAAAATGGCATTGCGTTCAGTTTCATTCTGTGAGTTCGACAGCTACTTGACTAAATATTGTATTTTCGCCTTACGCGACTTGTTTTCCTTAGCATCAAAACTTCAAGCACAGATTTCTAAGAACGTCCATTTTGGAGATACATGGTTGTGGCTCTGATGCATCAGTTTATCAGCTGTCAGCTTCCTCTTAGTACATGAGTGACATGTGAATTAGAAAAAAATGTTGCTCTAGGTATCCACCACTCTCGATTGACGTCACAAGCTATGTGCAGAGGGCAAAAGAAACGTGAGAGTCAGTTACATTATCAAAGCTTATTGTTTGAGCCCATGGCGATCTATAGAGTACGCTATTTTTGAGCCCCTTTCTCGGCACACCCGGCCACTCTCTTCTCTTGTCAGAACCGCTGGTGCCTGCAGCTTTGCGGCAGTTTGCCCTCCAAGCCTCTGGTTCATGTAGGTAATCGGGAGAGGTGGAGACTAGTGCAGGCATAGGTTTTGTGTATTAAATAAAGTTGCTTTTTGATGAAAACAGTATCCATTCCCTTACGCCATAAAGATCAGTGTAGATCTCAGTTTAGTTGAGACTATGTTTGCATAAATTGTTGCTTTTTACATTTAGTCAAGTTTTGACTAACCCCCCGCGGGTTAAGGGGAAGAATTTACTCGATGCTCCCCAGCATGTCGTAAGAGGCAACTAACGGAATTCTGTTTCTCCTTTTACCCTTGTTAAGTGTTTCTTGTATAGAATATAGTCAATGTTTGTAAAGATTTTAGTCAAGCAGTATGTATGAAATGTTAAGTCCTAATTTGTACTGGAAACTTGCATTCTCCCAGTAAGGTAATATATTGTACTACGTTGCAAACCCCTGGAGCAATTTTTGAGTCACTTGAGAAAAAGTGACTCTATGTAATCGGTCAGTGTTAGTCTGTCCGGCCGGCCGTCCGGCCGGCCATCCGGCCGGCCGTCCGTAGACACCACCTTAACGTTGGACTTTTCTCGGAAACTATCAAAGCGATCGGGCTCATATTTTGTTTAGTCGTGACCTCCAATGACCTCTACACTTTAACGATGGTTTCGTTGACCTTTGACCTTTTTCAAGGTCAGCGTCAAAGGAAAAATTAGACATTTTATATCTTTTCTCGGAAACTATCAAAGCGATCGGGCTCATATTTTGTTTAGTCGTGACCTCCAATGACCTCTACACTTTAACGATGGTTTCGTTGACCTTTGACCTTTTTCAAGGTCACAGGTCAGCGTCAAAGGAAAAATTAGACATTTTATATCTTTGACAAAGTTCATCGGATGTGATTGAAACTTTGTAGGATTATTCTTTACATCAAAGTATTTACATCTGTAGCCTTTTACGAACGTTATCAGAAAAACAAGGGAGATAACTAGCCTTTTCTGTTCGGCAACACACAACTTAACGTTGGGCTTTTCTCGGAAACTATAAAAGTGACCGGGCTCAAATTTTATGTGAACGTGACTCATTGTGTTGTGAATAGCAATTTCTTCCTGTCCATCTGATGCCTCATATAATATTCAGAACTGCGAAAGTGACTCGATCGAGCGTTTGCTCTTCTTGTTTGATTAGTGCTTTTGTGAACAAGAAACAATTAACAAGTGGCTCTATCCCATCTCGATCCCCCCTTTCCCCGTCGCGATATAACCTTGAACGGTTGAAAACGACGTTAAACACCAAATAAAGAAAGAAGTTTTGACTAAATGTTTTAACATAGAGGGGGAATCGAGACAAGGGTCATGGTGTATGTGTGTGTGTGTGTGTGTGTGTGTGTGTGTGTGTGTGTGTGTGTGTGTGTGTGTGTGTGTGTGTGTGTGTGTGTGTGTAGAGCGATTCAGAGTAAACTACTGGACCGATCTTTATGAAATTTTACATGAGAGTTCCTGGGTATGAAATCCCCAGACTTTTTTTTCCTTTTTTGGATAAATGTCTTTGATGACATCATATTCGGCTTTTTGTACAAGTTGCGGCGGCACTGTCACACCCTCATTTTTCAATAAAATTGATTGAAATTTTGGTCGAGCAATCTTCGACGAAGGCTGGACTTTGGTATTGCATTTCAGCTTGGAGGCTTAAAGATTAATTAATGACTTTGGTCATTAAAAATCTGAAAATTGTAATTAAAATTATTGGTTTTACAAAACGATCCAAAATTACGTTCATCTAATTTTTCATCATTTTCTGATTCCAAAAACATATAAATATGTTATATTTGGATTAAAAACAAGCTCTGAAAATTAAAAATGTAAAAATTATCATTAAAATAAAATGTCCAAAATCGATTTAAAAAACAATTTCATCTTATTCCTTGTCGGTTCCTGATTCCAAAAACATATAGATATGATATATTTGGATTAATAACACGCTCAGAAAGTTAAAACGGAGAGAGGTACAGAAAAGCGTGCTATGCAGCACAGCGCAACCACTACTGCGCTAAACAGGCTCGTTAATTTCACTGCGTTTTGCACGAGCGGCGGACTACGGTCATTGTGAAAAAATGCAGTGCGTTCAGTTTCATTCTGTGAGTTCCACAGCTTGACTAAATGTAGTAATTTCGCCTTACGCAACTTGTTTTTAAATCTATTTCCTGTGTAAGTTGCTGTTTTACATTTTTGTTTTGTAGCATTGATTGAATCTATATTTGTTTTTGAGAAATGAATACTTTATGAATTGGTAATGCAGTGGTCCTTTATGCCTTCTTGTGTTCAGTGTAGAAGTGTGCCTGAAATTAAAAGTTGATCAAATTAAATTGTTAAAGAGGCGGGGAGGGGGGGGGGGGGGGGATTATAGGCATTTACATCTGTGTAGGTTACCATTGTAAAAGGCATAATTATCAGACATGCATTTTCAAATCTGCACATATCATTCTTGACACTCAGATTGTATCATTTTGCATCATTTAAAAAAGTTGTTTTTATTTTGGGGGAGGGGACATGCTTTCTGTTTGGTTTGTTTTTTGTTTGGTTTGTTTTTACAATTTCATAATCTCATGCATGTTTATATTTCTGGTTCAGCCTGATCTGACAATCTTTTGCTAATCCTACTGCAAGCACTGTAAAGCCGTTCCATATCTCTTGTGGTACCTTATGTCAATGCCATCATAGGAGGAATGGTTAAAACACTTGTGAATAAAGTCTTGACAGTAACATTGTCTTCACCCATGTGTCACAGACTGCTGTGTCTCTTTTTAAAAGTACTAATTGATACTAGGAGATATTATTGAACAGATTTTTTTTTCTTCATTCAGAACTGACTTATGAAATATCTGGGTCTAAGTTAGCACAGTCAAGACATTGTCTTGACTTAATATACCCAAAACAGAAAGAAATCTCCCTCTCGCCGAGACTAATAGACTTCCATGTAGGCTTTTGATGTAATTAGTTCACGTGTGGGACCTGATGTGAACCTGGTCGAGGGCGACTCATTCCTGGAGGCTGTCCAAAACTAATTTGTACAAAAAATTCAGTTTTTGACTCCTTTCATGAAAGTCAATGAAACTTAGTATTTTTTCATCTCTAGGGGCTCTGTGCACCTGGACTTGACTGGCCTCATATTACCAGTAATTCTGAATTCATATAATACCTGAGTAATGTAACATGATTCAGATAACATTTGATAACATGGATGACTTGACCTATCACTTCCCTTTTCCAGCGGAACAAAATGGCCCGCAAGCCGATGACAGGAGCAGGGGTGGGAGCGAGAGGGGGAGTGGTGGTGCAAGAATCTGACCTCCGCTCTATGTCAGGAATGGTGGACACTGAGGCAGAACGTAACCGTCTTCTGGCGCGCAGTGGCTACAACTACCACCAGCCCTCGTACTCCCAGGCCCAGTCCCAGGCCCATCAGGGCTACACTTCCTCTGGCTATCAGTCTGACTGGCGCTCCGACAGCTCTACACCTGCCCGCACCAGGGTACTGAGTGCTCACCTCCAGCAGAGAGAAAGCGGTGAGCTTGGCAGCTTGATTGCTTTTTGTTTGTTTGGTTTTAATGGGAGAATTGAAGAGATAATTGCGTTCCTAACCATGTAGACCCATACTTTTCTTCCACTTTGACAATTTTGTACACAAAATCTGCAGCCTGACGTCTGCTGCTCTCTGTGTTATGTAGAAGGACATTTTTGCTGAATTAATTTGGCAAAAAACACCAATGTCAATTTGCTAAATTATTTCTGGAAACATTTTTGCTCAGCACATGTGCTAGCCTGGCTTTGTTTGCAGTGTTTATATTCAGAACTGTATATTTCCAGAAATAATATACCCAAGAATATGAACAGATTTTAGGAAATAATCAAGATATTAGGCATGTAACTGCATGTGATGAATTAAAGTTGAAGTGTGTTTGTACTTAGCAGTTCTGACACAGACTATATAGGAACAAACAAAACATAACCTTAAATATAAATAAAACTATACACATTTTGGACTCAAGGTCTGGCCATATGTTGCTTTCAGACTTCAGGATAATAAGAATTTGAGCTGAGTAAGTCACTAGAGTGGTCTAAGTTGTTTGTTGGTAACATCAAACATGAGACTCATGGAAGCACTCTATTTCATCAAGCAGCACCTGTGAAAAAAGAGAGTACTTTGACAAAATCTGAAGAATATTTGAGAACATTCAAGGTGTAACAGGGATAACATGATTGGGGAGATGCATTGATCCCTTTCCAAAGCCATGGTTTTGTGACATTTCAGTCCTTCCAGCATAATTATACTTACATATTTATAATTATACAGAGAAACAATTGCTTGCACTGCTTCTTATATCATGTCCAAGAAAAAAGCTGCAGAGAAGTGCTGAACAAATTATGGTGTGCACCAAGTAAAATGTGTAATCCAGCCACAGTATAGACCACAGTAAAACTTACCGAGTCTGAAGTTTTTTGTCCATTTGGTAAAGGAATATATTGGCGTGACAGATTTCACACCTAAAGATTTTTGGGTTTTCTCTCTCTCACAATTTAGAATTCTTATGGAAATATTACAAAAGAACACTTTTGTATTGAAGAAGGTTTTTAGAATGTTAAGGTTCTGGTGAGATTTTATGTTTGTGTATGTATAGGTGTGTGATTTCTCTTTGTAATTATGTGTATGTTTCTGGCGGCAGTGCAGATGATATGATTAATTATGATCCCTATAATTTTAAAATGTTCTGCAGTAACATCAGAATTGAAAATCACGCCAGGTATTACAGTTTAACAGGTGTGAAGATATTTGCCTACTTACTAATTTATTGCAATGGTTTCTTTTGTATTTTGATAGCAGGAATCAGCATATATGTATGTCCTTTTCACATTTTGAACTAATTCCTATTTAACACTTTGTACCCCAGCTATGTTGACCAAGTTTTTTTTTAGCAGAGACCAGCTGTGCTGCAGCAGGTCACTCAGAATTGTAGTAACTGTGTAGAAACTGTGTATCGACACGCTGGAATACAGGCGTTAGATCGACGTTACAGGAAGCGACTGAAGCTTACAGTCAGAGTGGATATATCCGTACCTGGTCAGATAGAGCCATACCCAAGTAACCTTCCCACATGGATCCCACGTGGGCCCCAAGTGGGATCCCACATGGTGACGTTGTGGGAAGTCCCACATGGGCGCCATGTGGGATTTGATTACGACTTCCAGTGGGACCCCAGTTGGAAGTAAATGGGACACCAGTGGGAAACCAGTGGGACACGACTGGAAAACGGGTGGGGCACGAGTGGGATCAGGGTGGGAAACGAGTGGGATTCACGGGTGGAAAACGAGTGGGATTCAGGTAGGAAGCGAGTGGGAAGCAAGTGGGATTCGGGTGGGAAACAAGTGGGGTTTAAATCGGAAACGTGTGGGACTTCTTAATTTTTTTTCTTCTGACTTCCGTAGAGGACTGGGTTCTTGCGAACGTCTCAAGAGTCCTGCGAATTTAAAAATCATCAATGTATAAAGAAAAACAAAAACAAGAACAACTGATACACACAGATACATATTCAAGCACACACACACACACTAGTTTTTAATCACTCAAATCGAGTCATCAAGCGCCCGTGCAGCCACGTGCCGTGGGAAAGCCGTGTTGATGCGTTCATCAACCTTCGAGTTTGACAGTAATCCCACTGATCGTCTTCTCTTTGTTGAATATGAAGCACCGCCATTATATTACTCGGTGTTCTTCAGATGTAATCTTTAATCCATGCACATGCAATACTCGCGCGCACGGAACGTATTCACAGTCTATTCGCCGGCAATTGTAGCAAATTTCACACACTCTCAATCCGACAATCGGCAGGCCCAACGCGGAACTGAACAGGGCAGAATAATAGTCCCGCAGTGAAAACAAAAATCCTTGAAAATATTTAGTCATCACGTGAGTAAATAAACCATTCTAGAGACAACAGTTGTTATTAACAGAACTGCAATAATTACACACATATAAAATACTTCGGTGTATTCAACGTTTGCCACGATTCAAACGAGTCTAGTGTAAACAGCGTGTGCTGTGACGTCACCGATCTCGATGGAGCAACTTGCAGACTCGCGCAGTGACAGTGTGACTCGCGCTCGCAGCGTCGGAACATTTTCCTCGCACGCTGTGTGGGAACGAAGAGGGAATTCCCACTTTTATCCCATTTCTGTCGAAGTGCAAGCTTGTTTCCCAGAGACTAAGGGACGGCCCAGGTTTATACCACTTTCTTCCCATAGCTTTGACTGTGGGAGTTCTGTGGGATGGGAGTGGGCCCACTCTCCCATCCTCTTCCCACTTATTCACCACTGGGAACCCAGTGGGATTTCAATATGCGTGTTACTTGGGTTGGGTATGAGTGGGTACGGATATATCCGTACCTGGGAGACAATGAGTTAATGATCTGCGAGGAAATCTGCTTGAGTTATCAATCAATCAATCAATATGAGGCTTATATCGCGCGTATTCCATGGGTACAGTTCAAAGCGCAGGGATTTTTTAATTTTTTAATTTTTATGCAATTTATATCGCGCACATATTCAAGGCGCAGGGATTTATTTATGCCGTGTGAGATGGAATTTTTTTACACAATACATCACGCATTCACATCGGCCAGCAGATCGCAGCCATTTCGGCGCATATCCTACTTTTCACGGCCTATTATTCCAAGTCACACGGGTATTTTGGTGGACATTTTTATCTATGCCTATACAATTTTGCCAGGAAAGACCCTTTTGTCAATCGTGGGATCTTTAACGTGCACACCCCAATGTAGTGTACACGAAGGGAGCTCGGTTTTTCGTCTCGTCCGAAAGACTAGCACTTGAACCCACCACCTAGGTTAGGAAAGGGGGGAGAAAATTGCTAACGCCCTGATCCAGGGTCGAACTCGCAACCTCTCGCTTCCGAGCGCAAGTGCGTTACCACTCGGCCACCCAGTCCAGTAGTTAGTAGTTTCAGAGATAGATACAGGAGTAGTTTCTTATGCAGATTCTTGTACCACTGACGTTTTATGATGATTTTGTTAGTCATAGTGTAATGTAATGTTTTTGCAACCATTGATGTGCCTGAAAAGATTTTACTTTTCGTGGACAATTTTGTTAGTTTTTGATTTATTAGTTCCTGGTAATAATAGGGAACGAAGATATAGAACAAAATACATACCTTTGGGTTTACTACGTTTTGAAAATTAATTCAGTATGCATTGTAGGACATTTTTAGATGCTGCTTTTAATCCACTTGTATATTATCGTCGCCGTCCAGGAATTTTGGCGTTACTCAGTTCTTGGCGATTTAGATGTTTTTGTGTATTGGACTTAGTAAATCATTCTGAATGAGAAATATTCTCTAAAATATGATGGACAATACATGATTTAACATTCTTTTATTTTTCAATCTATACCAGGTACAAATATAAACACTATTTCATACTAAAAATAATCAGCTTTTGCCCTCATGCTGAAAAGCTGTTTAAAATGAGTTAAGTACGCCAGAATTCCATGACGACGTTGATATGTACAGTTCAACTTCTTAAAACTGTTGCTACTAGTCTACAAGAAAAGTAGCGAAAAGTCATTTGAAGTTTATCATGATTTTAGAAACAGGAAATGCAAGTATGCTGCGGTGAAGAATGTCTTGTGGAGATTATCATGCAGTTCTGTAACTTTCAGCTGCAATCAAAAATTCTTTATTTGTTGTGCCAGGTTACATAAATTGAATTCAGTTTTCATAACACATTTTCAATGTGCTCGCGTGTGCACCAGTATACTGTTGATTAGCATATCAAATTTGCCTATATTTGTGTAAGCAGTCTTGAAGGCTTGCATGCATGTGCTATGTTTGTTTGTTTGTGAGAGATGAAGTGAGAAAGATTGACTTCACTTTTGATTTTCTGTCTTTCTTCAGAAGGTGTAGGCGTGACTCGCTTCATCACCCAGCACCCATCCCACGGCCTGTCTGTTGTGTCTGCACCCGCACCTGTGGTACAACGCCCAGACATAGGATCCCCTAGCAACCCCCTCCACCGCCGCACGCCCCCCGTCCGCATTACCGGCCTGGATGCCATGAACACAACACGCTCCACCAAGTCACAGAGAATACGAGGGGCCAGTAACACTATGCGGCTACGGCAGATGGAGATGCGAGAGAACCACGCTTTTGCTTTTAGCTGATAAACAGCTTCCGTGTATGCTGCCTTCTTTTTAGTGTGTGGAACGGTGCCTGCGGCAGTCAATGGGGAATTGGCTGTTGAAAAAGTTGTGATGTGAGCATGTTTAAAAAAAAAAAAGCTATGGAGATATGGTTGCTAGTGGAAGACTGATGAAAAGGTTGTTGACACCCAAACTCACCCCTAAAGTGATGGACAAGGATTTTTGCCATGTGCTTGCTTCAGTTTGTTGGTCTGCTGTCACCAGTTCTAGACATGAAGTGTAGAACAGTATTGGACCAGACGTCTCGAGCTTCACCAAAACCTTTGATAAGTGGTCTGTTTTGCCCTTGATACTTGACTGAATGCATTTGTATTTTTAGTTATGGGTGGCTCAGTTCAGGTAGCGTGACCTCAGTTCAGACGTTCATTATCTCAGTGAAAATGAGAGTTTCACCTTTGAAACATTTTTTTTAATTGTGCGTGACTATATCAGTATTTGCTGTCATCTGTAATGTGATAATGTATTGTAATCAAATGAATATGGGAATTGAAGTAAAAATGGCCATCCTCACTATGATGGTTAAATGCAGACTTGATTTTGCCAGGTGTTGTCTCGTACATATATAATCAGTGAAGAAAAAATCAGGGGTCCAACTCATGAGTGATTGACACCAACTGAAATGAAGGTTGCACAAGAATTCTTGTCACCTTCCAAGGAATTGTACAAAACGGTTTGTAGCTTCATGGATGCAGGTTTGCAGTGCCAGCTTTCAGTAATTTAGAAAGAAGACTTGATGCCTCAGCAGTGGCTAATATTCAGTAGTCAGATAGATATCCAACACTTTATATCAGTTTGCATCAGTGGACTGCTGACTATACTGAAGAAATCTTATAAATCAGAAAAGAATACTGCATGTTTCATTAGAATTTGTTTTTTGTGTGCATAGAATCTGATCAAATTAGACTGAAGACTGGTAAGTCTAAGTGCATTTATAATAATTTAAATCGTGCTGGGGGAAAAATCAGTAAGTCTTCACCTTCTGATTTCTAAGAGCGTGCAAACTCTTAACTAGAAAAATTAACACACTGCTAATAGTGTGTGTCAAAACATATGCAAGGTATAATTTTTTGGATAGTTTTGGCATATCCGTCATAATTTCCTGAGGCAGAGGATGTTGAATTATAAATGTGATCATTACTGTAAGCAGTAATAATACAAATAAAACAGCTATGCATAATGTTCTTTCTTCATTTAGTGCATGGGACAAATAAATGCACATGCACTTTCTCACAATACCAATGGAGCAATTTGCAAGTTTCAGGATATGCAAGTGAACCATTGCTCAAGTGTTTGTAGTGGTAATTTGGCTGTTTTTATCTTCACTGTGCAGCATTCCTGGTTATATAACTTTATAAGCTCAGATCCAGTATTAAACTGTTGTTTTTACCGTCCTATATGCCTTATTGTAATATTGTATTCTGCTGTTACTGTACGTGTCAGACTGTTCTTCTATCATCATGTGTAATGTTTCAACACTTTCACCATGATTTGAGCGGGAAAAAATGGACTTTCAAATGTCATCCTGTCTTGAAGTTGACTTTTCAAGGTTGTAATACATGCAGTCACTGCTACAGGCATTATTGATACTGTATTCCTGATAAATGTTATGAAACGAGTTTTGGGAAAGGGGGAGGGGTTATATCAAGACCGGATGTATATTGATTATTCTCAAGTGCGAGTATATACTTCGGATTTTGACAGTGGTTTGTGGGACTTTTATTAGTGTTGTTCATCGATGTGTACGTAAAAGCGTATTCTGTGATAAAATGGTGTACAGTGGAACCTCCCTTGACCTCCAACATTTTTAGAAATTCGGGTCTTGACAGAGGGATGTCTTAAAACGGGGCCGGGGGTAAATCTACTGAGATCATGAAAAGAAAATCTGAAAAAGCAAAGTCTTAAAAAGGAGGACGTTTATAATTGGGGAACGGGGGGGTCTCAAAAGGGGGGTTTCACTATTTCAGGACCTTTGAACAATTCACTCATGAGGCCACTGGCAGATGTGAC
The DNA here is from genome assembly GCF_037325665.1 of Littorina saxatilis. Classification (NCBI taxonomy): domain Eukaryota; kingdom Metazoa; phylum Mollusca; class Gastropoda; order Littorinimorpha; family Littorinidae; genus Littorina; species Littorina saxatilis. The sequence goes on from NC_090245.1 coordinate 73,456,708, forward strand.
AGTGTGTGTGTGTGTGTGTGTTAGAGGTAAAAAGTGTGCAAGCTTTGATCATCTGCAAACTAATTTTATAGAATTTAAGGACAATGAAGCAATTATTTTATTTACTTGAATATTAGATTCTATTTAAGACTGAGATTTTAACAAGGCATTTGTTCAAAGGTCATAATGTATTTGTAACAAAATGCTATGCAGCAAATTTGTTGTCTTTTTTTCTGTCACATTTTTTACAGAGTTTATCCAAGATGCCTTGTTACTTAATTTACTGTCCCCCTCCAAATTGAAGGAAAAGGGATTGCAATGTCTGCATGAGTTCCAGTGCTAATTATATATGCAGATAATACATTGCTGAAAAAAGAAAATATGTGTATGTGTCATGTTTTTCACAAGAGTTTATGTCAGTGTGTGACTAGTTTTATAATGCGTTCTGGCATAAATCAACACAGCTTGTTAAGTATGCATATCAGGAACATACATCGTTGTATTATGTTGATAGGTCAGGGTGTGAAGTATGCTGAAAAAAACCAGTAACAAAACAAAGGGTCTTCTTGAAAACTGGGCTCATTGAAAAAGCTGAGATGTTTAAAGAAATCATAGTGTACGACACTTCTAATATTATTATTAATGTAAAAAAGAAAGAAAAAGGAGTAATCATTTCTAACCATGACATCTGATGATAATAATATTGTGTATGCATCTGCATTTTCATGCGTGAAATATATATAATAATAATAATGAGGATATTTATAGTGCAGAACTACAAGCTCTGTATACTTCTAGCTGACATTATCCCCGAGTACGCTAGTACAAGGGCTCAGCAGACTTTAATTGTGTCTGTGTGTGTGTCTTTCTCCACTTAACAGCTTATTGCTGGGAAACTACTGGGCGCAGTCCGTTCAAAAGTTGATACACTAACTTGATAATAGGTCCGATTGATCGTATTAAAACTTCATAATGTTACCAGGGACCTAAATGCGAAATAAACCACAAAAACGACTTGGCCGTAGGAGGAGTTCACACCGGCGGGGCAACACGCAGTCATTGACCTGATAGAACAGCCGAACGCGTCACACAAAAATACGTCATGACAAAGTTACACTCAAAGCGAAAGAGACTTTGACGTCATTTACTTTTACATTTACGGAATTTTCCGTCTGTTCCTAGCTTGTCAGTGAAGACCTGACGTGAGTAAGCTTACCCAAAACGTCTTTGTTCTCTATTCTCATTGCAGCTGTGAAATAATCAGTCTTTGTCTCGGTCGTGTAGGTACAGAATTTGCTTCTGCAATCATTGTGTTCGTGTTGATGACGGCTTTATAAGACAAAATAATCAGCGAATCTATCGCGAGGAAGACGTTTATGTACAAATCACCGAACCCAACCCATTTTTTGTGTGCATTTTTCTGAAGAATAAACTGCATGTGGTTAATTTCATCCGTTTAATGCTTGTCGAAACATATCTGATCACAGATGAGGTCGCAGTTTGTAGGTTGAATCTATGAATCGGCCAGAGATAGATCTGCATTTCTGGTCAGAAACCAACATTCACACCAGACATTCCAAACATTTATATTTATTGAGCGAGCCAGTCTGAAGAGTACTCGGGTCCAGCGCGAGCGTTTTTTATTTTCAGACGCAGAGCTGTAATTATTTGGCATTTGATGACAATGTTAACCCTTTGAACCATTTCAGCAGCAACCAGAGTATACTCTTCAGGCCCCAATGAATGATTAATGATGCATAAATCAGCAACCGTTTACCCTTTGCCATAAGAAAGGTATTTATATGGGGCAAATCCTATATTAGTTCCAAGTGTCTTACAATTATGCAAGAAAGAAAAAAACAATATTGTAAACAACAACATGAAACAGCATTCCGTCCAGATTTGATGACAGTATTACTGGTATTTATTTTGATCTTTGATGCAAACTTGTGATCTCTTTCGTTATAAACAATGATCCTTCAGCCAGCATTATTTTCCTCTAGCACCGCGGAACTTTCTGTCCACTTTGCACGTTACACAAGTGATGACAAAAATGGAAATTAATGATTGTGTTCTATTGACATGTTTTATTCCCTGAATTCCATGAAAGTGTCCCGCAGTGGGGCACTGCGGTTATGAAATTAAAAGCCCCTCCTGTTTTTGGAACCGCAGGAGCTTTCTAGTTTGCTGTTAGGTAGATTTTTGGTTCCTCTTTCCTGTCATGCTCTCTTTTTCTTCATGAATTCTTTTCTTTTTTCTGCCTTGCTCATTCACCTGTATTTTTTCCAAAAATCTCTTCTCTTGCCGCTTGTCTCGCGATTCATGTATAGTTTAATCTGTTAGTGTTCTGATGTAAGTCCAGCAGTAGATAGGTTAAGCCTATTTTAACATACTGGAAACTGGTAATCTTCCAGTAGGTATTAATTTAGTTTTACTAAAGCCTGCTGGGACACAAGTAATGGGTTAGTGCATTTGTAAACAGGAATCGCTTGACAAGTGGCCCCCTTCATCCCCCCCTTCCTCGTCCTGATATGGCTCTGCGTAGTCGGCTGGACGTTAAGCAACAAATAAACAAACAAACAAACAAACCATGGAAGTGTATGTGTAAAATATGTACCTGTGATAGTGTGTGTTCATGGAGGATATCCACGTATGTGGATGGATGAAAAAGAGAGACCAAGGCAAGCCTCTTTGATTTTACTGCATTTTTTTAATAATACCAAGTCATATTTATTATCTGTGATGTACTAAAATGACTGAATAATGGGTCAAAAATTCCTCTTTTGCTCTCTCTCTCTCCTTGTTAAAAAAGATATGGTCAGTATTCAGAAGAATTTATTCTTGAATATTGCTTGTTAAAGTATTGACTTCTTACTTGACTCATATTTGCTTAACTTTGTTTTTTTCTCTCCCCTCCTCCGTCTTTTATCTCATTTAAATACATTTTCTGTTTTTAATGGGGGTTTTCTTGCTTTTGAATCACCTTTGTTGGGATCTTTTATAGTGCAATCTATAAGGTGAATTTATAGGTTTCTGAACTTATAAGAGATAATAAAATCAGAATTTTTGAACAGATATATTTGGTCATAATTTTTTTATGTAAAAGGTTGATTTTTAGTTTTCACAGTATTAGACTTTGATGAAGTGTATGTCATGAAATTTTATGTTTTGTAATAAAAGACAAATACATTTTGTTCCAGTTTTTTTGGTTTCTTGTATAACGCCAGTGAATTGTTAAGTAATCTTCGGTAATGTGTGTGTTGTGGTGTGAACCTGAGCTTGTCTGTTACTTTACCGTTGACTTTCTGATACGTGCATAAGGTAAGATGTAGTTTAAACTTTACTTAAGCCAAAGTAATTCTTGTAGTCGACACGAACATTCAGAACTATACAACACACACAAAAAAGAACGGCTTGATACTTTTCAGTTTTGTCTTCATGGTATAGAACTGAATGTTTAGTCAATGTGACACACATCTACCAATCTCTCTCAGCAGCCCACAGAGAACAACAGAACCCAACATATGAATTTTGTTTTAAATAAAATGCAAAATCAGGAAAGCATCTGCTATCTAACATGATTTTTACTATTGAGCAACACACAGTTTCGGTCAAGAAAACACATTTTCTTAAAGCTCAGCTTACACCTTGGCAGAACTCATGATCATTTACTCTGGTTCCCAAAGACAGCACACACACACACACACAAACATAACATTTCTGCACTGTAACTCACTAACATGCTAATAGCAGACACACTAAACTTATTAAGTTAATACAGTTGAATCTGCCTTAGCGACCGCCACTTGATCACACAACCACATTAACCAACACAACTCAAAGGATCCCTGATAAGTTTTATTGAATTTTATTTATCTTTAGATAGCGACCACCTGTCTCTTGTGACTACTTTTTGTCTGTCCTTGGGTGGTCGTTATAAACTACTTGCTTCCTTGTACATCGTTTACATGTACTGTAAAGAAAACTGGTAAGTCTTGCTGTGGAGAAAATGGAGACTACTTCATTCATTTTACAAGAAATAATGATGACTTCTTAAAATTCTAAATAAGGTATGTTTTGTACACAAAAAGTCAAATCATTTCAATCTCATCCATACATTTAACTGGCGCACACACACTCGCACATATTTTTTTTTACATACACTCGCTCAAACACATACTTTCTCTGTTCTTAAAATAAAACATCAACATTATGCACTCCGTAAAATTAGCAGGATACAAAAGAACATAGCTGTATCCAATTTTTTTACAAAGTCTTAACAAAAGAACCAGCTGAACTTTGATTGTGACAAATAACTTTCACAAAATCCCTTATGTTCCCCATGACTCTGAATGTTCACTCTACTGGATGTCAGCTGATAGTTTTCCTCATATGTTGATTATGACAGACACACCAATGAATCAATAAACAATTGCACTAACAATGGAATTCTAGGCTCAGTCTCACTGTTAAAGCTGGATGTGTTAAAACGCTGAAACAGCCATGCAACTGAAAGGCTGAACCATAAGCTTTAAAATACGTGCTTTATATTTCTGAAAGAATGCTGCCTACAGCTAGATGTATTGCCCAACCCTGAGAAAAGAAATGTTGTCTCTCAAGTGCTGTTCACACGGTAAAAACAGACTTGTCAGCTAAAGTCACAGAAGTTGGCCATGTGAACAGTTCCTCTGATTTTCATCCGACTCCAACCCCCAGTTGAGCACTGTTCCACTTTTTAGCTGATTCTGAAGTGACTTATTCTGATGCACTTACTGGTTGGAGGCTATGTTTCGTTGCCTGTGTGCGCTGTCACCATTAGCATTGCATATGCCTTAGGCCACAGGCCTGGGTCATTGGATGGAAGAAGTCTAATGAAAATCAGCTAGCCACTTAAACTGCTCACACTGACTGCAACAAATTTCTGATGACTTTGTCCATTCAAAATTCATTCCCCAGTCCCCAGAAAATTGGGTTTCAAATCAGCCATGCTAACAGCACTTCAACTGCAGCAAGTATTATGGACTTATTTTACCTTGTGCGCCCAATTTAAGGGCATCCACTGCACAACGACAACACCAATACAGCCAGTGGTGCAAGCATATATTTCAAATGATCAACAAGCACTCAAGCTTTCAGCCATAACTGATAGATATGTGCATTACATAATGCATGGTTAAAATGCCTCACAAACTACACAAGCTGCTAAGGTTTGAACTTGACAAGAGGAATGTTTTTGGTGGAGAGACATCTGTCACACACCCACTCAGCGTACACCTCTGATTTCAACATGGTGAAAGCATCATCTGTCAACCCTGTGCAGATACGGTGAAACCAGAAATTGCAGCCACTCTCACACAAGATGGCCTGGTCATTCTCATGTACCTGAAATCAGAGCACATTAGTCCATGTATTACAAAAGCAATCAAACCAATCTCCATGAAGCAGTGAAGTTGCAGCAAAAATTTTTTTTTACTAAAACTATGTGACTGTATGTCTGGCTATTATGTCTGCATCATGGATATCAACACATGCAAAAAGCAAGTTTTAAAAAAAACCACACACACACAAAACAGCAACAAAAAAACAACATAACAAAAACAAATTGCTGCTCTCAAATTTCACAAGTCAAAGAACATTTGCTCAATTGCTATTATATCAAAAGTTTTCCAGATTAAATTTGGCTCAAATAAAAAAGAGTTTAAAATGATGTTTTCTTTATCAGATGAAAAAGCTCATATGGATTTTTTTATTCTAACTTACTGAAGTAGCAACAATTTTTATTCTAATTCACATTGAAAGTACAGTCGAAACTGCCAATTACGGCCACCCCAAAGGATCCCACATTAGATTTTTTCCTACAATTCACCTTTCCACAGTGACCACCTATCACTAACGACCCCTTTTGAGTGGTTGTTATAGTACGCTTTTTGCTCAACAAAAACAATTTGAAATGGGACCTTGTTGCCTCAACTAAATATCTGGGTGAAGTTTAACACCCTCACCACTATGTTAATAGGGCCATGTAAATTTACAGAGTGGGCCAAAGCAAACTATACCACAGTGTCAGCCTACCTCTTTATGACAGATACCACAGGGGTAGATGGGTGGAGCGTTGGGGTTGGAGGGGTTGAAGACCATGGGCTGGTGCGCTGGGTACACCTTGTTGGGTCCCCCGGGGCCGTGCATCATGCCAGGGTGCATTCCCACACACTGGGGCCCGTGGGGACCCTGGGGGTGGGGTCCTTGTTGGGGGTGGAGACCCGGTCGCATCTGCATCTGCTGCATCATGCCGGGTGATGGTCGACCGTGAGGATCGTCAAAGGGATTTTGTGCCATCATGTTGCGGCAGTTGTTGTTGCTGTTGCTGTTATTCCCATTGTTTTTGTTGGTGGGGGTGGGAGTCTTTGGAGGAGGCGTTGGCGTTGGATCTGGACCCGGTAAGAGCTCGGCAAGCGTGTGTTTTGTCTGGAAAAAAACAAAGTGCAGCAACAAGTTAATCTTTATTCAATTCCTTTGTTCATTTCTTTTTGAACACTAATGATCTAGATGCTTTGGATTGTCAATTGATGATTTTGTTTTTGGTACAGAGGCAGAGCAGCTCCTCATCTGATAGTTGGTCTAGTAGCCTAGATCAGACCCCTACCTCCTGGGTGAACATGGCCAAATCTGACCCCATACATAAAGTAAACTGAAACACATCTTTCTGGGTAAACTATCTACGGTGATTGAACCAGGAGTCTGGGGATCGACTTTTTGACAAGCATGCTGGATTAGGAGCCTCAGGTTTCTTCAAGTTCATCTAATATACTGGGCAAGGAAAAATGGTCAGACACATGATAATTATTAAAGCTGGGGGCTACATTGAAACAAATGACTTGAAGAGAAAAACAGTGTATTTTCCTGGTAGCTCTCCAAGCCTTAATAATGTGTCCGACATGCTAGCTGAAGGAGGCCATGTTTCTCATACCCAACTAGCCTCAACATAGCATTTATCATTCGATTTAAGTTTTGTAAACGGTCTAATTATGACTGTGTGATTTATCTCCTGGTTACATTGTATACATACTTAAACTAAACCTATGTCTGGTGAAGTACCATACTTACTGTGTCAGCCGCAGAAGAATCCTTTCTGTCTTGTGGCATCCTCATTTGTCTTGTTATGTTTGAACACGCAGTCTAATGTTGTAACTTCCCACTGCACACTCCAGTCCCTTCTGCTCACTGTGCTGTACTACTGGTCACGCCACCCACTGATCACAGAGCTGCCAGAAAACAAAGACTTTTATCAGCACAAGCTTAACAAAATGTAGTACCCTCTTTCTCACGTTCTTCTCACCACACTGTCTGACTCTGGGTAACACCTAAATAGTTCATTTTGGAAGAGAAAAAAAAATAAGCTGGACCTGAAGGCAGATGGAACACTAGCTGCCTTACACAGCTGACTTCATATTCAGTGTTCCTCTCTTGATTACATTGGTGGTTAGTCAAGAAATCGAGTGATAAGTCAAAACTTTGATTTCAGCCATAGCAAAAAAGAATCAGAACAGAAGGAATGCAAAGACATTAGCCAATACTGAAATAATAAGCCAGCTGATATTTCAATTTGCATCATTAAAAAATTAACCTGTCAGTGTCAAGACATAAGTTGATTAAAACTTAATTATAACATTTTTAATAACACTGTTGATCTTGAGACAATTACGATTTTTAAAATATAAGATCTAAGTCCTACTCCTAACCATGTTGAGAAATTCTGAAGGAAAAATATATGCAATATATATATTAATAACTATTAAGTTCTCCTTCAGCAACAGAGGTGCACATCATTTGAACACCCTCCCGTCTGCACTTGAAGTTAAATTTGCCAGGATACTAACTGAGGACTCGATCATTTCAAAATCTCCTGGACACAGAGTAATTATAGACATAATGGATTTTAACGAATAGATCACAAAATTAGCATTCACAGACCCAGCTATTACTACAGTAGTACTAAAATACTAGTTAGTTAAAATGCAGACCCAAATATGAAATAAACAATGAACAATGATGGGACGTTTTTATGGGCATCACGGCCTACAGACTACAGTACATTGTCCCAACAAGCTAAACTAAACAAAAACACATGAATGAGTCGGTGAGGGGGTGTCATGAAATCAGAAAGGCCGCGATGCTGTTTGCCCGTCCCTGGTACTGTAGTAGAACTAGAAGTTACTTACTAGTATTTGTCTACTACCAGGGCCTCGCAGAGATGCCTCTGCAGCAAATCATGTCGATAACTGCCAGGTCAATGCAATCAAGCCAAAATAGCTTTGCAGCAGAGTGGCACTGTGTATAGTTCATAACCAAAATACTAGCAAAGAGAAAATCTTTGTGATTAAATGAGCCGATTGATCAAACCTGCACTAGCGGGTGTCTTTCACTCTACTCCAGACCGCAGACCACCATTGTCTTCAAATGGCCGTACCATTTGAGAATAAAAACTAAATCTAGCTAAAACAGTTCTCGATACGCTGCAATTTGAGAACTACTGTGGACTTTGTCCACTTTCGAATTTCCTTGAGGACTGTTGATTCTTGCAGCTTATACACTGAGAAATACATCTAGAATGTCTTTATCGGGAAAAGTGGCACTCGTTACCGGTGCAGCACAGGGCTTGGGCAAAGCTTTCTCTGAAGCACTACTGAAGAGAGGTGCTAAGGTAAAAGAAGGAAAAACCTGTGCACACAGAGTGACATTGGCAAACAGAAACCATTTCATTTTTCATTTCATTTTCAGAAACAGAAACCAAACCTACACACACGCACACACACGCACACACACACGAGAATCCATTAGTTAATAATGCTACACTCTGTGCCCATGGGGGCCAATATAGATGCTAATTAAATGTACACGTTTGAACAAAGATACCTAAAGGCCCTTTATATTGTTCTCTCTAAATGTAAAATTTCACCCTGGAACATTAATTTTTGAGTTGTGTAACAAAACCAGCAGCTGCAAATGTGAACGTTCCGCTGAGTGTGGATCGAGTCATGATTCTAAATTACCCCGTCTTTTCATTAGCACTTTTCAAAGCTGCTCAGATCACAGGCGGAAGGTATCGTCCACTGGACTACTACTATCACAGAAAGTCTTTCTGTGATAGTAGTAGTCCAGTGGACGATACCTTCCGCCTGTGCTCAGATACTGAAAAAGTATACAGGTAGATCTACTATAGTGTTCTAAACACAAAAACTGAGACGAATGTAGAAAACTAGAATCCCCCAAAACGAAAGGTTATAGTAAGAAGAAAGTTTCATTTTTGACAAAACAATTGAAACATTCACATTTGAATTTTTCAATTTTTTGATTTTGTCAAAAATATAACATTTCAGTAACTCACGATTTTTGTTTTTTTAATTGTGGATTTTGCAACGCAAGCAGTCTTATCTGTTTTGTATTTATGAAAAATATATGAGTAAAATGGCGATGTCTTAAATCGGGTTCCACTGTATCATGTTTCCTTTTGCTGTAGGTTTGCCTGGCAGATGTACAGAGCCCACTAGGAGAAGCCACAACTACAGAATTTCAGCAGGAATATGGAAAGGACAGGGCCCTCTTTGTCAAGTGTGACGTTTCTTCAGTCAGTGAATTGCAAAGTAAGAATGTACGACTTATTCAGTTTTAAAATTTAGGCTGGATAAAGAATATTTCCTTGGGGGGGGGGGGGGGGGGGGGACTGTCACAGCCCTTGAAGTTGTCATGATGAGAACCAGGAAATCTTTGTTTGAATATTATAGTGCTTTGAAACAATTAAGCCATGTCAGGTACCTAAGAGGGCCACTCATTATGTTTTGCAACCTGGGTTTTCTACAACACTTACAGCCAATCTGCCTACTCCAGGTTTTGGAAGAAACCCTCCTCAGCTTGTTCACATTGTACCATCCTCTTAAACCAACTGTCCATGACACCCCAACACTCTGACTGGGGTATGTCAAAATTAACACCCTCGGGAATGCTCAGGCATCTTTGGTGTTCTGGAACAGCTTTCGATCCCTTCAACTGCCTCTTGGCGGAAGGGAACAAAAACCCGTCACAGGGGTCTAAGGCGTGTGAATATGGTAGGTAGGTGACAAGCTGAACATCATTGGCGGCTAGACGTCGTGTGCAACATACCAGAAAGAAATTAGGCACGCAGTGGCTGACATACCAGTCAGCAGTTATCGGTTGTCTCTCCTCAAGTGATATGGTGGCAACGTGGCCGGATTTTGCAAAGAAATACACTATCATTTGTTTGGAAGCACTTCAGTTTCTTTTGAATTTTTTAGGTGGGTTCTCATCTAGGAAGACCCACACCACCAACTGTTGCTTCATCTTTGGGTCCTATTGGTTTTCCCATGTTTGGTCTTCTGTGACCATGTCCCAAACGCGACAAAACCTTCTTCCATCAAATGTTCATAGCAATTTTATGGTCGCCACAGTCCACCCTACCCCGCTATTGCTCTTCACTAAGGTTATGGGGAACCCAACGGTCACAAAGTTTCATTAAACCACATTAGCCGTGAAAACTACAAGTGAGACTTCCCGACTTAATCTTCATTCTATCATGTATTTCAGTGTATATCATTTTTTGGGGTCCTTCTCAATCAAGTTCTCTACCCTAGAGACATTTTCTGTGGTAACGATTGTTGCCATTCGACCACAACGGTCAACGTTTTTTAACGTCCACGCACCAGTAATGAACTTTCCGTACCTGAAAACAGTGGCTTTCGGTGGAGATAGATTTCCAAAACAATATTTTAAACTTAAAAAACACACTTGAAAAGAGTTTCCCTGGCAGAAACCATAATTCATCATAGCTCGGAAATCTCTTCGCAAAAGGTCAACACTGCTGGCAGGAGACCCATCACCCTTACCGGACATTTGATCGCATTGAATGAAAACAGTTGCACAGAATCAAGAAATGTGTGTTGTCACAAGTCTTCCCAAAACTGGTCTTTGATGTAATGAAAAAGGCAAAGTAGTGACTTAATTAGTTTCCCCCTCGTATTACAGGCATATTTGTTTTTGCTAATAATTTATAGGAATCTCCTTTTTAAAGTGTCAAACAGTTTTTATGCTTGGGGCGTGAAATCAGCCCTGCATGTGCCTGTGTTTCAGCAACCTTCACCAAACTGCTGTCTGAGTACGGACAGCTGGACATCATGATCAACAACGCAGGGATCATGGACGAGCACAATCCAGCTCGCATGGTCGACATCAATCTGGTACAGTAGAACACCCCTTATAAGACCTCGAATACTTAAAAAAAATCAGGTCTTATAAAGGAGGATCGAGTCTTAAAATGGGGGTAAATTTACAGAGGTTATAAAAAGAAAGTCTGAGAAAACAGCCTTAAAAGAGGGGGGGGGGGGGGAGTCTTAAAAGGGGGGTTCTACTGTATGAAGAATGACGTTCTGATTTTGTGCTTTTACTACAATGCTCTGTAGTTTTGAAGTTGTGAATCTTTAGCTCTTTTGGGGGAAGAAAAATGTCTGAATGTGAGAGGAAGGAAACCTGTCTATTGTATGTTAGTGAGATTACTTGAGTATTTCTTCACATGATTGTTAAGGAACAAAAGAGATCTTTTTTACCCACCAAGAAAAAGACAGCACAATAGAAGATGTTCGGAAATAACTCAGTCAGGTTGGTATGGGTTTTGGGAGAGTGACCTAGCTTTTCTTGCAAAACCTTGTACAAATATTGTAGGGGTCAATCACTAGAGAGGGGTCTGTTTCGGAAACATGTGGAAACATGCACGTGGTTCCTTCACGCCCCTCGCTATACACTAACCATGAAATCAGTTAATACCCTTGCTTTAAGTGAGACAAACAATCTACACATGCTCCTTGTCCACATGTTTCAGACACCCCCCACGCTATAGTGACTGGCTTGTGGATTGATTTGTCTCTTTAAAAGCAAGGGTATTCACTCGTTCACAACCCTTACGGCTAAATGTAACAACCATATTTCTGACCATAACAAACCTATAGCTGAGGCAACACCTATAATTATATAGATGTTTGATTCAGACAGGTGTGATAATGGGAACCAACATGGCTGTGGATGTGATGAGCAAGGAGAAAGGGGGACAGGGTGGAATTATCATCAATGTGGCTTCAACTGCAGGTAAAGGCATTTACATACTGTACTTGTGTTTTTGACAGGGATGACTGCAATATATTTTTATTTTTACTATTTTTTCTTTCTTTGACATTGTTTTATGCACCCTAATAGACGAATTCCAAAAATAACTCAGTATTGTATGGGTTTTGGGAGAGTGACCTAGCTTTTCTTGCAAAACCTTGCACAAATATTGTAGGGGTCAATCACTAGAGAGGGGTCTGTCTCGGAAACATATGTGGAAACAGTCATGCATGTGGTTCCTTCACGCCCCTCGCTATACACTAACCATGAAATCACTACTGAGTTATTTCAAAAAATCATCTATTACTATCTTTTGAATAGAAGTGTTCTGGTATACAAACAAACAAAAGTTACAGAGGAGAAGGGTAAGATTAAAAAGAAGTTTACCGTACTTTTTGGACTATAAGGCGATACTTTTTTTTTTCACATTAAAATCGTGGGGTTGCCTTATACACGACGTCGCCTTATTCTCGGATAAAATAGGTTTTACGAGCACTGTGAACTTGAAATCAATGAGCAACTAACAACCATTTAAGTGAACACAATTCAAGCAATGTTGATCGCCGAAAAAATTACCTGAACAATAGTTGCGTTGAAACACGACAGTCGATATCTTGACACTTCAACTTGCACTTCGACTTTGCCACTGTCAAAATGCCAAAAACGAAGAGAGCTTCATACGACACGCAATACGACTGGAGAGCAACCGAAAGGCAGCTTTCGAACTAGGCCTGAACGAATCTATGGTTCGCAAATGGCGTAAACAGAGAGATCAGCTGTTGGGAAGTAAAAAGTCACGCAAGGCTTTCCGCGGAAAAGGTGCACGCTGGCCAGAGCTTGAGGCAGAGTTGGAGGACTGGGTTAATCTTCAAAGGGCCGATGGTCAAGGCGTTTCAACCGTTCAAGTTCGATTGAAGGCAAAGGAGATGGCAGCGGCGAAGAATATTGATGAATTCACTGGGAGTACGTCATGGTGCTTTCGTTTTATGCACACCACCATCGCCTTATCCATGGCATCGCCTTATTCTAGGATTTTTTCAGTTTTATTTTTAAAAGTAGGGGGTGTGCCCTATACACGGCAGCGCCTTTTAGTCCGAAAAGTACGGTACTCTGTTGTTTTTGTTTGAGGACTTGTATTTGCATGTCCGTGCTGAACATTTTTGTAGTTTGGAAAGGAAAGAAAAAGCCAGAAGAATAGAGAAATGCTAGCAATAACATAAATATGTATCTGTAAACAGTTTGTCGTGTGCATCCACTTCCTCGTTTAAATTTTTAAAGGAACTATTCATCTGGATCATTGAACCATTATGGTGTGATGGATCGTCCACTTGTTTGCACCTTGTGTACCTGTATCATCTTCACTTGCCAGGTATCACACCCAGAGCGTTCTTTACACCTGCCTACACTGGAACCAAATTTGGTGTGGCTGGCTTCACTCGGTCATGGTCGGTAAGTATGCAATAGACAGAACATGTACAAGTGATGTGCGTGTGTGTGTGTGTACGTTCTGAGAAAGAAGTACAGTCTATTACAGTGGAACCCCCCTTTTAAGACCTGCAAAAAGGTGACAAAAATCTGGTCTAAAAAAAATGGGGGTAAATTTACAGAGGTTATGAATAGAAAGTCGAAGAAAACATGTCTTAATAGGGAGGAAGTTTTAAATTGGGGGGTCTTAAAATGGGGGTTCCACTGTATTCACTCTATATGTTCTGGAGTATAGTCAGCAAATTTTGTTCTTTCTTCCCTCTTTTTACATTTAGTCAGGTTTTGACAAAGACTGGTAATCGAGACGAGGGTAGGGATGTATGTGTGCGTGTTGCCCTCACAAGCGCCTGTATCTCTTTTTTTTCTGAGACAAAAAAAACTCTAGGAGTAGGACTGAACACTTATTGAGACTCACATTGTTGATATTTCAGTATAACCCTTACGTGAAAAAGATGGGTCTTCGCTTTGCATGCCTGTGCCCTGCATTTACTGCCACGGACATCCTCAACCCTATGGGTACCCTGTACCCTGTTGATGCTGAAAAGATTACCCAAATGATTGGGATAAATGAGTATGTAACTACTGTGATAATGGTTTTAACGGCATTTAATATATACGTACAGTCTTAAATGAAGGAGGCTTCACTAGCTAATTTTTGATTATGGAAGCAAAATATTATGTTTTATATTGCAGAAGAGATTGAGCACGGTGAAGCTAGACCAGGTGTTCCTAACAAATGTTTGATGGGACCGCTCAGAGTTCAGTCATACTGAGTGAAGTCCTGGCAGGTTTTTTTTCTCCTGATGTTTGTGTAAATACCCAGTCAATTTCAGTTCATTTAAAATATTAAACTCTTTCTCACACTTGCAATTTCTTGAAAAATTATTTCTCAATCTCAATAATCATCAATGCTTGGTCGTCAGTATCTATGACAGCTATTCCTTTGGAACATGACTTTTGAGTTTTCAGTCACTCGTAACAATTTGTATTTGTACATTTAGTCAAGTTTTGACTAAATGTTTTAACATAGAGGGGGAATCGAGACGAGGGTCGTGGTGTATGTGTGTGTGTGTGTGTGTGTCTGTGTGTGTAGAGCGATTCAGAGTAAACTACTGGACCGATCTTTATGAAATTTTACATGAGAGTTCCTGGATATGATATCCCCAGAAGTTTTTTTTGGATAAACGTCTTTGATGACGTCATATCCGGCTTTTTGTAAAAGTTGCGGCGGCACTGTCACACCCTCATTTTTCAATAAAATTGATTGAAATTTTGGCTAAGCAATCTTCGACGAAGGCCGGACTTTGGTATTGCATTTCAGCTTGGAGGCTTAAAAATTAATTAATGACATTGCTCATTAAAAATCCGAAAATTGTAATTAAAATTATTCTTTTATAAAACAACAAAAAATTACGTTCATCTTATTTTTGATCATTTTCTGATTCCAAAAACATATAAATATGTTATATTCGAATTAAAAACAAGCTCTGAAAATTACAAATATAAAAATTATGATTAAAATTAAATTTACGAAATCGATTTAAAAACTATTTCATCTTATTCCTTGTCGGTTCCTGATTCCAAAATCATATAGATATATGTTTGGATTAAAAACACGCTCAGAAAGTTAAAGCGAAGAGAGGTACAGAAAAGCGTGCTATGCAGCACAGCGCAACCGCGCTAAACAGGCTCGTCAATTTCACTGCCGTTTGTACGAGCGGCGGACTACGGTCATTGAGAAAAAATGCAGTGCAGTTTCATTATGTGAGTTCCACAGCTTGACTAAATGTAGTAATTTCGCCTTACGCGACTTGTTTGTTTTTGTGTGTGCTTCTTTAGGATTCCTGCAGTGGTGGCTGGCTTCATTCAGTTGGTGGAGGATGAACAGTGCAATGGAGCTGTTATGACAATCACCGCTCAGGAAGGCATCCAGTTCTACAAGAAACCACTTGCTCTCAGCAAGATGTAAACAAGTCTGAATAATTGCATGTGGACTTGTAACACTGTAATGAGAATGACATTTGACTGTCGGGTACATTCTGAATAATTGCATGTGGACTTGTTACACTGTAATGAGAATGACATTTGACTGTCAGGTACATTTTCAGAGAACCTGTCGCAGTCAAGAAGCCTTGATTAAGTTTGTAGGGAACAGTTAGCAAACATGCAATGGCTCACACACAACTGGCTGTCTTCGAAAGTACTGTTACAAGATCATACCAGTGACCTTGCGCGCTATGGATATTTTTTTTACATACAATTATGGCTTGATTATCTGCATTGTTTTTTCATTCATAAGGACTGCTCAAGACATATGCTGGGGTTATTTGTTCAATCTATGCAGGACACAGCTCAAGTGAACATAGTATCAATGTGTTGTTCTGTAGAAGTCGAGTTCATGATTAATAACTGTGAAGGTCAAAGATAAGCTATTAATTCTTTTGGAATTATCGCCCCGAAACTTTCAAACGTTCATGACTTATGTTAAAAACTGGTGCTAATTAATTTCAGTTTCATCTAGCAGTGACGCTACCAAATCAATTATGTCTACTACCCAGGAATACTGCAATCACAATAGTGTGGCATATCATATAGATTAAAGATCAAGTTTATTTATGACTCTTTGATGGGTGAGTGTTTGAAAAAATGGGCTGAGAATCCTATAATGAATTTTGCACTGTGAAGTCGACCTTTACTACTCGCCCGGCCTTGACTAGTCACTCCACGCTTGGCTTTTGCGCTGGTAACTTCCCGTCTGCTGTGAACAAACTGTACAAGAGAAAAAAATCTCGTAAAGCGAAATTATTAAATTTAGTGAATCTGTGGAACTCACAGAATGTACTGCATGTTTGTTTCACTAATACTTGTAAAACCATGTTGCAGCAAGTAAGTAAAACCATAGGTTAACCAAAACCCATGCAGGCCAAGAAAACGCTAACTTGATAGCTAAAGACATTCCAACTTGGTAACATTACATTTACAATCAAAAATTTAGAACCCATTAGCTAAAAAGGTGATGGCCACTAATGCTACTTCAAATTTCTCACTACACTTAAATACGGTTCCTGGTGTGTGCCTTAAAGCTGTGGTCTATTTACGACTATCCGGGGCTACGAGGTTGAAAAGATAGGGCATGTTCACATCTTGTACAGAATTCTGTACAGCTAACGCTATCCCAAACCCCAACTATAGGCGTGTATGACCTAGAGAGCTTCAGTCAACGCTTGAATGTTGCAGTGGTAACATCCGGTTTGTTCTCTCAGAGCTGAGCATACTCGTAGAGAAGGATCGAGCAGAAAAAATAAACGCCTCGAAATTTTGGGGCCGATGTCTTAACCGCTAGGCCACTCCACCAGTGTTGTCAAAGATAGAAAAAATTTTAATATCATTCTAATGCGTTGCAAAAACTTAAAAATTGCCGCTCAAAGTTGCCTTTATTTGTTAACATGTTTCACGGAATCGCAGTCCACGTTTACACCGCCATGCTCGCCATGTGATAGTTGCGATCTCTCTATTTACAACATGCAAGAAAAATGAGAAGAACTGTAATTGAATCCCTCCAAAGTTCTGTGCAGTTGAAAACGAGACATCAAAGAAATAGTTATACATGTATTCACTTCTGAACAGTGGACGGATAGAGATATTAATCATGCTGCTTCAAGAATAATATAAAATGAATTCATATCAATGTTTTAACTTTTATTTCTCAATTGGCGCAGTAGCCTAGTGGTTAGGACATCAGTCACGAAATCTCGAGGTCGAAAGTTTGAATCCTCGCCCGGGCGTTTATTTTTTCCCTTGATCTCTCCTGAAGATAACATATGATCAGTCTTGAGAGGGCAAACCGGATGTTATCCCTGCAAAATTCAAGCGTTGACTGAAGCTCTCAAGGTCATACACGCCGTATAGGTGGGGTTTCGGGTAGCGTTTGCTGTACAGAATTCTGTACATGATTTTTAGCCCTAATAGACCACAGCTTCAAGGCTGCCTTCCCTGCACAGAATTACAGATTATGTGCAGTGTTCTCGGCTTTTTTTTTAAACACCCCAAGGTAGTCATAAACACACTTGATCTTTTAACACATTGCAATGTAAACTAGTTTTTGAGGTTTCTTTGATTTTGTCAATTTGTTTTGGCATCTTCTTTGAAGTATGTTTTTTAAGCAATTCTGCGATACTCGGATGTATAATCAATTGATTAAATTTGTTTGCTAAAAAACACCCATTTTCTTGTCATTCATCTTTTTGTGTACATCACCTCGTAAACCATCCAATTTGGGCACATACTCCACAGTACAGCCCAGCTATCAGTTGAGTGAGAAAATGTTGCCGAATTAATTTCTTCTGCCTAATGTGGGCATTTTTTTTCAAATTCTTCATACACTGATTTTTTTTAATCTGCACTCTAAAACAATGGTTTTGCAGTTGAAATTCATATAAATAAAGAACAAGAAGAGCAAACGCTCGATCGAGTCACTTTCGCAGTTCTGAATATTATATGAGGCATCAGATGGACAGGAAGAAATTGCTATTCACAACACAATGAGTCACGTTCACATAAAATTTGAGCCCGGTCACTTTTATAGTTTCCGAGAAAAGCCCAACGTTAAGTTGTGTGTTGCCGAACAGAAAAGGCTAGTTATCTCCCTTGTTTTTCTGATAACGTTCGTAAAAGGCTACAGATGTAAATACTTTGATGTAAAGAATAATCCTACAAAGTTTCAATCACATCCGATGAACTTTGTCAAAGATATAAAATGTCTAATTTTTCCTTTGACGCTGACCTGTGACCTTGAAAAAGGTCAAAGAAACCATCGTTTAAGTGTAGAGGTCATTGGAGGTCACGACTAAACAAAATATGAGCCCGATCGCTTTGATAGTTTCCGAGAAAAGTCCAACGTTAAGGTGGTGTCTACGGACGGCCGGCCGGACAGACTAACACTGACCGATTACATAGAGTCACTTTTTCTCAAGTGACTCAAAAAGTATGGCCGTTGCGCTTTTTTTTTAAACACTGGTAGTGCAGGGCCTAGCATTGGAAAAAGTGAGTTCAGCTTACAAAGGCGGGGGCCGCAGGAGGCCCCCAGTGGGGTCTGCCCCTGGTGGGGGTTCCGGGGGCTTTGAAGATATTTTACCTAAAATGACCCCCCCAAAGAAGATTGAGCAACTAAATTATGCCTTCACCAACAAGCAAAACACAAGACAGAAAACAAGAAAACGGACAATCTTGTGTTATTTGGCCTAAAACTGCCATTCCCACTTCCAGGATTACCTGAATTCTTTGTCACTGAATGGCTGACCACGTTCAACAATGTCGCTTCGAGACATTATTTCAAGTCTAGAGCCACAAAACACCGGCACAAAGCATGCTCGCGCGATGCCAGAGGAAGTGCGTGCTCAAGCAAACTGTCAAACCGATTGAGAATTGAACCGAACGGCGCACAAAACGAAAGCTGGGACTGTTTGGGTTTACTGTTTGGGAATAACAGGTTTTTGCATTTCGGCGTACACCAAATCGAGTTCCGCGTATTGGAGATGTTATTTCGGCGTAAAGTACGCCGGACAGCTTACAATGCTAGGCCCTGGGTAGTGCACCACAAAAAGTGTCCGATTAAAACAGGGCACATGCCCAGTACAAGAAAAATGCATACACTTCATAAAAGAAAGTTTCATACAATGATTCGTGATCATGAACACCGTTTTGTGCCCCAAATTTCTTAACGTTTTTCGTTTTCTAGATTTATAATGTTGAAAATTGCTGCAAGTCTTTAAAAAAGATTAGTTTTCGAAAAAGATTGTACTTTAGAGTTATGAACAATTCTGCATTATGCTCCATATGGCTTTCCCCGACCTTGTGTATGAAAGAACCCACTGTTATTCATAGTTTATAAATGCACTGGATGGACATTGTTGTGAAAATTTGTTCATACATTTCATGAGCATTTGACCGAAAAATAGATAACCGATATCACTCAAAATGGCTCCCAAGTAGCCAGGTTGGTGTGTTTCATCTGCATTTTGGAGTGATTCGCACCCTCTGGCGCTAATTTTAGTGATCAGGACGGCAAGATTAACAATAGAACCACCAAGAAATGGTATCAGCAGGCAGACGGCACTCTATTTTTCAAGTCTTAATGATGAGTTTTTGCGTATTAAATATTCATTAAAAAAAAGGCCATGCATTCTTCAAAATCGAGGTGCAGTTCACGGCTGATGTCTGCTCTCTAATCGTAGGTCAGTACTTGACACCAAAATCAACGCCAAAGACACGTTCGAACAGAGTTGCTGCACAAGGTGAAAGCGCGACGTCTTTCCCTCTTTTGTTCGTAACTGCCTATTTTCCAGGAGTTACCTTTCTGTTTTAACATTTAGTCCAAGTTTTGACTAAATGTTTTAACATAGAGGGGGAATCGAGACGAGGGTCGTGGTGTATGTGTGTGTGTGTGTAGAGCGATTCAGACCAAACTACTGGACCGATCTTTATAAAATTTGACATGAGTTCCTGGGTATGATATCCCCGGACGGTTTTTTCTTTTTTTAGATAAATAGTTTTGATGTCATATCGACGAAGGCCGGGGTTTGGTATTGCATTTCAGCTTGGTGGCTTAAAAACTAATGAGTGAGTTTGGTCATTAACAAGAAGGGCAAAGCCCATACGACTCACATGCTTTACACATTTTTCCTACCAAAATACATGTGACCTTGACCCAAGGTCAAGGTCATCCAAGGTCATGCAACACAAAGCTGTTAATTCAAGACATAGGAAGTACAATGGTGCTTATTGGCTCTTTCTACCATGAGATATGGTCACTTTTAGTGGTTCACTACCTTATTTTGGTCACATTTCATAAGGGTCAAAGTGACCTTGACCTTGATCATATGTGACCGAATGTGTCTCATGATGAAAGCATAACATGTGCCCCACATAATTTTTAAGTTTGAAACAGTTATCTTCCATAGTTCAGGGTCAAGGTCACTTCAAAATATGTATACAATCCAACTTTGAAGAGCTCCTGTGACCTTGACCTTGAAGCAAGGTAAACCAAACTGGTATCAAAAGATGGGGCTTACTTTGCCCTATATATCATATATAGGTGAGGTATTGAATCTCAAAAACTTCAGAGAAAATGGGAAAACAAGAAGAGCAAACGCTCGATCGAGTCACTTTCGCAGTTCTGAATATTATATGAGGCATCAGATGGACAGGAAGAAATTGCTATTCACAACACAATACAGATGTAAATAATTTGATGTAAAGAATAATCCTATAAAGTTTGAATCAAATCCGATGAATAGTTTCAGAGATATGATATTTCAATTTTTTTTCTTCAAGACATACCTGTGACCTTGAAAAAGGTCAAAGGTCACCAAAGCAGACGTCAAAGTGTAGAGGTCACTGGGAGTCACGTTCACATAAAATTTGAGCCCGGTCACTTTTATAGTTTCCGAGAAAAGCCCAACGTTAAGTTGTGTGTTGCCGAACAGAAAAGGCTAGTTATCTCCCTTGTTTTTCTGATAACGTTCGTAAAAGGCTACAGATGTAAATACTTTGATGTAAAGAATAATCCTACAAAGTTTCAATCACATCCGATGAACTTTGTCAAAGATATAAAATGTCTAATTTTTCCTTTGACGCTGACCTGTGACCTTGAAAAAGGTCAAAGGTCAACAAAACCATCGTTAAAGTGTAGAGGTCATTGGAGGTCACGACTAAACAAAATATGAGCCGGATCGCTTTGATAGTTTCCGAGAAAAGTCCAACGTTAAGGTGGTGTCTACGGACGGCCGGCCGGCCGGACAGACTAACACTGACCGATTACATAGTCACTTTTTCTCAAGTGACTCAAAAATAGCTGTTTTTTAGGCAACATTTATGGCCCCTGCGACCTTGACCTTGAAGCAAGGTCAAGATGCTATGTATGTTTTTTGGGGCCTTGTCATCATACACCATCTTGCCAAATTTGGTACTGATAGACTGAATAGCAGACCTGTTTACCCCCCCAAATGAAAATCAGGAATGCAGCTGGTACTTTTCCGTAATATGAGGCATCTTTGAGTAATCTTTTTTATCAACCATAAACCAGCTCGAAAACGATTAAACGACACGTTTGAACGCGCGCTACCATGCAAAACAAGTACAAAATTGATAACCATGTTTAACAGTATTGTACTACACACACAGAAGCTCGATGACACACACACAAACACACGACACCTGATATATAATATGCAAGTTAACTAAGACAAGTTTACTTTATCTAAACAAAAAAACACCACAGTATTCAGGGGCGGAGCAAGAGAGCTAGAGGGGTGGGGGGGGGTACAACCTGGGGTCCAGGGGTTGGGGGGGTCTGGCTGAAGAGTTTTAGCTATTTAATTAACAATTTGTAGCTTATCCTTGATTTTAAACATGATAAATTGGTGTCAGCAGCCACTCATTATTTCTTTTAAAGTTAGTATTAAATAATGGCAATTTATCTTCATTGATATCTGCTCCCGACAACAACAACAATTTCACAGACAGAAAATGTCTAGTTTTTTTCCCAGACTGAATTTTTGTTTTGTTTTTTTGCTTTTTTGACAGCAAGGGGGGGTGGAGGGGTCCGGAACCCCTGTAACATCCCCCCACCCCCACCCCTCTGCCCTTGGACTATTTACAGTCACTTGAAGATGCATGTGTGAACAAAACCACCTTACATTCCGTCACATCAGACATCCTGCATTAAAACCAGTCATAATAACTCACTCCAGAAGCTACCTTTAATTTTAGAGGACCGATTCGTTTATTTCATTTAAACATTTTGTTGAAAGTTTTTCGATTCAAAGAACTGTGATCTTTGCTATATTGGAGAAATATTAATGGAGATCAGTTTTAGGCTCAGAAAGACTTGAATTTCGGCAACAGCCAAGTAACTGATGAGCGCGACCATAGACCTACATCTATGTCTCTGGTGCGACTGACCGTAGTGAGAGATCGGTTCGCAGGTCTGAGAGATTCTGTGGAAGTAGAGACCTAGGTCAAATAAACTCGATGCGAAGCAGGCTCATGTTTTGCCAAACATAATTTCGTGTTTTTGTTTGTTTCCATGTTCATTTGTGTACTGGATTTTGTTAAAACTAATGCTCCGTCTAACCTCGGGACACGTGCCGCGACGTGACTCGTAACTGACTAGCTTTGTTGTTGCACTGATCTCAAGTTGATCACCAAAATAAATGTGGTTCGCTCTTCTTAAACTTCACCAGACACCGCCACTTGACTTAATAGTTTTGCCGATATTTCTGTACAACTTTCGCTTTTTTGGTTGGCATTTCGTCCCCACAGAGATCGGCCCTATATTACCCTTCGGACCAATGTCGATCTCAAATCCGCGGAATCCGACAAATACCTTGCTGTGCACATGCACAGAAAAGGCTGTTTCGGCCAGCCTTGAAATCACAGTCCTGGTGACTACCACAATTTCGACTTCGAATTTTCACGCACGAAAAAGGTTCTCTCGACCGGAATTTCCGGAATTTTCGGTAGTATTCCGTAATACCGGAATTTAGACCCCAAATCCGTAATAATTCCGGACAATCCGGGAGGGTAAACAGGTCTGGAATAGTGTCCAAGAAATATCCAACGTTAAAGTTTTCCGGACGGACGGACGGACGGACGACTCGGGTGAGTACATAGACTCACTTTTGCTTCGCATGTGAGTCAAAAATCAGAAACTTGTAATTAAAATTATTTTTTTTATTAAATGATTCAAAAACAATTTCATCTTATTCTTCATCATTTTCTGATTCCCAAAACATATACATATGTTATATATGGATTAAAAACAAGCTCTGAAATTTAAATATATAAAAATTATGATCAAATTTAAATTTCCGAAATCGATTTAAAAACAATTTAATCCGATTCCTTGTCGGTTCCTGATTCCAAAAACATATAGATATATGTTTGGATTAAAAACACGCTCAGAAAGTTAAAACGAAGAGAGGCACAGAAAAGCGTGCACGCTATGCAGCACAGCGAAACCACTACCGTGCTAAACAGGCTCGTCAGTTTCACTCCGTTTTGCACAAGCAGCGGACTATGGTCATTGTAAAAAAAAATGCAGTGCGTTCAGTTTCATTCTGTGAGTTCCACAGCTTCACTAAATGTAGTAATTTCGCCTTACGCGACTTGTTAGTTTTGTCATGCCTACCTTTTTTTTTTAACTGCCCATTCTTGAGACCTGTCTCAAATACATGTATTTAGTATTAGCAGTCAAGACTCCATAAAAATAGCATACACACTCACACATGCTTTATCGCACACCCTCAATGAACACTACAAATAAATAAAAAGTCTTTCCTTTATTTCCTCCGAAGACAACAGTTCAAGTTTGGATTTTCCCCACAAAAGACTGGAAATGAATGTGTCGTCCAAGCAAAGGTTATGTGATGAATACTGACAAAAGCTCATAACATCTATTTCAGTTTCACTGCTGCACACTTTTACAACATATTAACATCTACAAATGAACAGTGAGACATGTTTTCAGTGACAATACTGAAATGACTCGTGCACTGGAAACAGCTGCCTTAAGTTTTCCCCCAATGTATTAACCCTTTGCCCCAAACCTAAGCCAGCTACATGGTCAACTCAGGCTTCTACATGTAATAACGCACTGTGGAACTCGCATGAACACACACCATGCTGGTAAAGCAATTGAAAACATTTACTGTAATGAATGTGAATAATGAAATGACTTGGTCAAACAATCTATAAAGTCTTTAGAGTTCAACTCAAACTCCTGCGTGCAGCAACATTTTAAAACGTTCCAACTTGAGAAATCCGCGCAACCGTGATCCAACTTTTGAATAAAAATAAATTAAACTGAACATACAATAATGGATCTAAATCTCATTGTTAGATCAAAGTTCTAAACAAAGTCTGCCAAACTTCTGCCCTGAGTGTGTTACAATTATTAAAATCATGCAGGCTGTCTGCAGCATCTGCATGTAGACAAAACCTCATCAGTGACACGTAATAAAAAACCACAACACCCTTCCCTTTCCTAATTAAAATCGATCCTAAAAAAAACCAAAAAAACACCACTGAGCAAAACAACGCCGCACCGCAGAAAGTCTCTTCTTCCACAGCATCCACAGAGAGTACACATTGCCATCACAGTGACGGTGAAGTGGCAGCTTATCGGCTGTATGGGTGGAAGTTCTGTGAGCTGCCTCCTCTGCCTGCACCGCCGCCCCCTGTGTTGCCAGGTGCTTGTCGCTGCTGGTAACCCCCACCAATGGCTGGGGGACTGGCAGCACCTCCCCCGTTGGCCGCGCCTCCGTAACCACTCTGCTGGCTTCCATAGCCACCCTGCTGAGCTCCGTAGCCACCTTGTTGCGCTCCATAGCCGCTCTGTTGACTGTCTCCGTAGCCACCACCTGCAACAGTACCACAGGGTAAATGTGGGGGCATATCTACTGTGTAACCGTTACTCCCAGCTTACAGGGAGTGGAGCTAATCATTCAGCGCTAGCCCAACATTTTATTTGCCAATATAAATAAACCATGCCACATTATCTGAGCATAGTAATAGACAATATAGATATCAGTGCACACAATTGACTACTACTAAAGAACCTCTATAACCAGACCTGCCAACCCCTGTGAAGCCTCAAGAGTAGCAATTTGAATTTTGGGGGGAAATTTTCAGCGTAGCAAAT
The DNA here is from genome assembly GCF_037325665.1 of Littorina saxatilis. Taxonomy (NCBI): domain Eukaryota; kingdom Metazoa; phylum Mollusca; class Gastropoda; order Littorinimorpha; family Littorinidae; genus Littorina; species Littorina saxatilis. Next base: position 73,482,041 of record NC_090245.1, read on the forward strand.
AGTGCTCGAGTAGCATTTTCTAAAATGTATTGCCACATCCGCATTTATGCCATCTTGCACCAGAAGACATTTTCACAAAAGTTTCCTGATAATGCAGGAACATAAATTGCCCTTTAGAGAGTATCTGCAGTAGCACCTTTCAGTACAGACTATGTTTTATGACCGTAACACGTAGTGGAAGGCAGAAATGAGTAGCACCTTTCAGTACAGACTATGTTTTATGACCGTAACACGTAGTGGAAGGCAGAAATGAGTACCCGGGCTGAGGTGCTCAAACCGAAAATGAGTGCCACCCAAACAGCCGAGAACAAATTGCGGGTTCTGATTCGTTGAAATCAAAACATCTCAGTTTCAACCAATCCAACACTGCGGGTGGCAACTTTCTTGTTGACCTCAGCCCTGGAGTCAAGAGGGAACTGTTAGCATACTTCTGATTATTTGCTTAAGCATAGCAATCCTTGGTTTGGCGTAACCGCATAGCAATTGCTCTTAAAACGGAGCACAGACAACTGTGACAATTGGTAAGCAGAGAAAATGTTGGTTGTGTTTTCAATGAAAGCACTTTAAGAAGAAAGTTTTTGTCTGGTTGACATGTGCACACACATACACACAAGCCCCAACAACCCCTTACCATATCCATAGTTGCCACCTGCTTGGCTGGGGTCAGCCTGACCTTGCTGGCCAGCATATCCACCTGAAAACAAAGGACGAACAACTTATACCAGATTTCTTTGTATTACACAGATGTTGAGGCAATGTGCTGTCTATACACAAGTCATCCAATACAACAAACCATTTGAAATTTTGATTGTAAAAATTGTAGCTCAACTAAGTTGTTCTGCAACAAAATATTGAACACGGACCTCAATGGAGAAGGAAAAAAAACCTTGTTGGAAAGATGCACATATTGATGTCATGGAATTTTGACACTTTTAAGCAGAAGGCCAAAACTGATTTTTATCATGAAAGTCTTCATATTTATACCTGGTATGTATAGAATGATAAAAGAATGTTAAATCGTGTATTTTCCATTGTATTTTAGAGAATATTGCCAAAGGAGAATGATTTATTTAGCTTTAGCACAAAACCCAAAGAATCAAGTTACGCCAAAATTCCATGACGATATTTACCTAAAGAAAAAACAAGTCGCGTAAGGCGAAATTACTACATTTAGTCAAGCTGTGGAACTCACAGAATGAAACTGAACGCACAGCATTTTTTTCACAATGACCCAGACCTGGGAACCCCTGTTTAGCACTCTTGAGTATTCTCAAACAAACTGTATTTTCAAAAAAATGAGCGTACTCCACGATTAAAACATGCCTCATGCGTGTCTGTCACACCGTTAATGAAGTTTACCTATACATTTAAAACGAATGCTTTTTTCAATTTTTACTGGCAAAAACTGTACCGTATTTGACACAGTCGCATTGCGGCTTACAAAAAGATGCGGCTAAAACGTTACCTAAACTTGAATAGCATGCACCTAATGGAAGTCGCCCCGGATTTTCATTTCGCTCGATTAGTGATTACCGGTACTTTATTAGCTCTCCACTCAAGACTCTGCGCTTTTCTCTTTCTTTCGCGAATCTTCGTTTGTCAACAAGTCGTCGTGACAAGCGTACAGAGAAACACCGGATGTATCAGGATCTCGCGCGCGCGTGATTTCTTTTTTTGTGTCTCGAGATAGTTAGAGGAGCGAGAGCCGCCATGTTGTGTTTTCGTCTGTTCGAAATGTGCACCAAAGTCGTAAATCACCCCAAAAAAGCTTATTCCGGGCGGGACTACATTTGTGTGTTGGTTACAAATTGTGTGTGTGTGATATTTTTCTTCTAACTTTTTCACTTTTCTTCTTTGTTTCACTTGTTTATTGTCGGAGCCGATTTCGCCAAATACTGTGATTGATTGACACGATCCGATTTTTTTTTTCTCGACGGCGGCTAATATAGTGACGTAATCATGTGTCAAAATACTGGATCGGCTTCAGGATGAGCTTGTGAAAAAAAGTAGTCTAGGAATTTTTCTCGTCGTATTTTTTTCCCACTGACCGTATTCTCGACAATCATGCGTACAAAATACGGCGAAATCATATGGGTTCCCAGGTCTGATGACCGTAGTCCGCCGCTTGTGCAAAACGGAGTGAAACTGACGAGCCTCTTAAGCGCGGTAGTGGTTTCGCTGTGCTGCATAGCGTGCACGCTTTTCTGTGCCTCTCTTCGTTTTTAACTTTCCGAGCGTGTTTCTAATCCAAACATATATTTATATGTTTTCGGAATCAGGAACCGACAAGGAATAAGATGAAATTGTTTTTAAATCGGTTTCGGAAATTTAATTTTGATCATAATTTTTATATTTTTAATTTTCAGAGATTGTTATTAATCCAAATATAACATATTTATATGTTTTTGGAATCAGGAAATAGTGTAGAATAAGATGAACGTAAATTTGGATCGTTTTATATTAAATAAATGTATTACATTTTTCGGATTTTTAATGACCAAAGTCATTAATTAATTTTTAAGCCACCAAGCTGAAATGCAATACTGAAGTCCGGCCTTCCTCGAAGATTGCTTTACAAAAATTTCAATCAATTTGATTGAAAAATGAGGGTGTGACAGTGCTGCGTCAACTTTTACAAAAAGCCGGATATGACGTCATCAAAGACATTTATCGAAACAAGAAGGGCAAAGCCCATACGACTCACATGCTTTACACATTTTTCCTACCAAAATACATGTGACCTTGACCCAAGGTCAAGGTCATCCAAGGTCATGCAACACAAAGCTGTTAATTCAAGACATAGGAAGTACAATGGTGCATATTGGCTCTTTCTACCATGAGATATGGTCACTTTTAGTGGTTCACTACCTTATTTTGGTCACATTTCATAAGGGTCAAAGTGACCTTGACCTTGATCATATGTGACCAAATGTGTCTCATGATGAAAGCATAACATGTGCCCCACATAATTTTTAAGTTTGAAACAGTTATCTTCCATAGTTCAGGGTCAAAGTCACTTCAAAATATGTATACAATCCAACTTTGAAGAGCTCCTGTGACCTTGACCTTGAAGCAAGGTAAACCAAACTGGTATCAAAAGATGGGGCTTACTTTGCCCTATATATCATATATAGGTGAGGTATTCAATCTCAAAAACTTCAGAGAAAATGTGAAAAATAGCTGTTTTTAGGCAACATTTATGGCCCCTGCGACCTTGACCTTGAAGCAAGGTCAAGATGCTATGTATGTTTTTTGGGGCCTTGTCATCATACACCATCTTGCCAAATTTGGTACTGATAGACTGAATAGTGTCCAAGAAATATCCAACGTTAAAGTTTTCCGGACGGACGGACGACTCGGGTGAGTACATACTCACTTTTGCTTCGCATGCGAGTCAAAAATGAAAAAAACGTCTGGGGATATCATACCCAGGAACTATCATGTAAAATTTCATAAAGATCGGTCCAGTAGTTTACTCTGAATCGTTCTACTCACAGACACCACGACCCTCGTCTCGATTCCCCCTCTATGTTCAAACAGTTTTGAATAAATGTAAAAAGAAAGAGTGAAGGGAGAAATTATTCATTACTATAATGTTGGGACACGTACTTTCACCTTGCTGGTAGTTGCCATAACCACCGTAGCCCTGCTGACCACCACCTTGACCTGGAGACAAAAAAATTACACTTATTAATCAACATGCAAACCCTGTTCTTGCACCACACAAGGATTCCAGCTTCTTACAGAGTAATGAACACTGTGGGCTCAGTAAAACCCTTTGCATTTCTGACCACATTCCTTGAGGCACCTTCCGCACCATGTCCCATCCAATCTGGCCCTCCTTGATCTGTAAAACAGCTGCATGCTGTCAACCAACTCCACACCTTTCTGTCAACTCGAAGCCCAGAAGTGTCATGGAGCCCATGCCTCCTGATTAAGAAGGCATGGGATTTCAGCGCCTTACTTCCTGAACACTTATGTACAGTGAATGCTCACATGGCAGACAAGCTATAGGGGGAGTGACCAAGAGCATCACATGTCATGAATCCGTCCTTACACACGTCAAAGCATCAATTTTAAGATATTTAAATTCCAGAACCGATTCCCCCATCAAAGTCTGAAGAATTTTTTTCTTCTAAACAAGGCTTTTTAAAACCAATTGCAGCAGAAATGTAAGCAGACTCAACCAGCAACAGCAGTCCCTGGAAGCTGCCAGTATCCATTGAATGCTCGTGCTCAACTTGAAAGTGCCAAAAGCAACTGAATATAAAAACTATGATACATACCAAAATCGGAAATACCTTTATCATGCCAAGCATAACCCCATACATTTTTAGAAACAGGCATCTGCTAAACCTGTTACAGTTCAAAAGTGAACACAATACTTTCAACCTGAATGAAACCTGCCGTTGAATTCTTTCACAGAACAAAGTTATGAATTCAAGGTCTAACCATACACAACATTTAAAAAAATACTGGAGACCCTAAACTTTCGAGGCTTTTGAAACCATAAGTGTAAAAGAACAGAGGGAAACAACCATCAACAGAAACTGCAAAATAGTAAAGCACCAAGAAACAAAGAAGAGTGCTCAGCCTCCAAACAAAGAACACAAAAGGCAACTGCAAATCAAATGGAGCAACAGCGCCTCAAGCAAGACTTCAGGGAAAAAGAAAGTGGCAAGAAGTATTTCACTGCAGAGCTTCAAGTTGCTTCATAGATTTAATATTCCTACAACTGCCCCATCACAGGCACCATGACAATGTCTAAAATCCTGCAAGCAATGTGAGGCTCTGAACTGACTTCTTCCTAAGAACAAGACCTGCTGAGAATGTGGGCGGGGCAGCTGGACGACCGTCAATTTTAGTACTGCCTCCATCCCCACTGGCCATATTGGGTCTGGCTGGAGGCTCACTACCAGACATGCTGGGGGCAGCAACTGGGAGGGGGGCAGCCCCCATATCCATGCCATAGCATTGCGGTCCCGGCGGCATGCCACCCATTCCTGGTATAATCATCAACCACCTTTCAGCACAGACTAGCTAATATCAGATCGGATTCATTCTCCCAAGAGCAACACAACAATCATGGCAAAGAACAGCACTTTCGTTAGTCTCAAAACTTATTTTTAGAGGTGCCGAAAGCATGAACGTCAAAACGTCAGTCTATGTGAAGCTTAAAAGACCATGTAGCAGCTAAATTTAAACTGCAAATTCTACACTACAAAATTTCACTATGGAAAATTGCTCACAAAGAAGAAAACCGTACCTAAGAACTCCTCCTAGGCTACTCAATTGGACAAAAAAAAAGTTGCCAGTATTTCAGACAAAGGTTACTATTTTTTGCATACTCTAAAAGAAGTTAACTAAAACAAACACAACCGGCAATAACATTATCAGACCTGGGAACCCCCGTTTTTCACTTGGAGTATTCTCAAACAAACTTTGTGTATATATTCAGAGGGTACTCCACACCGTTGCACCGTTTATTAAGTTTACCAATATATTTACCACAAATGCTTCTTTCAATGTTCACTGACACAAACTGCAATCACGAGTCAAAATACTGGATCGGCTTCGAAATGCGCATGTGAAGAAAAAAAGTAAAGGAATTGTTCATGTTTTTTCCGCACTTACGATACTGATCGTCTTCTAGACAATTCTGCGTACAAAATATGATGAAATCATATGGGTTCCCAGGTCTGCATAATCTTTCTTTCTTTATTTGGTGTTTAACGTCGTTTTCAACCACGAAGGTTATATCGCGACGGGGAAAGGGGGGAGATGGGATAGAGCCACTTGTTAATTGTTTCTTGTTCACAAAAGCACTAATCGAAAAATTGCTCCAAGGGCTTGCAACGTAGTACAATATATGACCTTACTGGGAGAATGCAAGTTTCCAGTACAAAGGACTTAACATTTCTTACATACTGCTTGACTAAAATCTTTACAAACATTGACTATATTCGACGGGCGTTGTGGCGTGGTGGTAAGACGTCGGCCTCCTAATCGGGAGGTCGTGAGTTCGAATCCCGGTCGCTGCCGCCTGGTGGGTTAAGAGTGGAGATGTTTCCGATCTCCCAGGTCAACTTATGTGCAGACCTGCTAGTGACTTAACCCCCTTCGTGTGTACACGCAAGCACAAGACCAAGTGCGCACAGAAAAGATCCTGTAATCCATGTCAGAGTTCGGTGGGTTATAGAAACACGAAAATACCCAGCATGCTTCCTCCGAAAGCGGCGTATGGCTGCCTAAATGGCAGGGTAAAAACGGTCATACACGTACAATTCCACTCGTGCAAAAACATGAGTGTACGTGGGAGTTTCAGCCCACGAACGCAGAAGGAGAAGAAGAAGACTAAATTCTATACAAGAAACACTTAAGGGTAAAAGGAGAAACAGAATCCGTTAGTCGCCTCTTACGACATGCTGGGGAGCATCGGGTAAATTCTTCCCCCTAACCCGCGGGGGACTGCATAATCTAATCACTTTTTCAGATTGGATTCTGGCCACACAGAAAAATGGTGGTTTTGAAAATGGAGAGTACTATATATGTGAATTGACACCACACCCAAAAGATGTTCTCTGCACAAGAGAAGAATCTGGGAGCCTCACCCTGCCAGCCATTGGAATAGCCACCCTGGTTCCAGCCCTGCTGACCGCCCCAGCCCTGCTGGTTGTAGTCCTGGTTCCAGCCTCCGCTGCCCTGGTTCCAGTTGCCTTGCTGGGGACCACCGCCGCCCCCCCAGCCCTGGGGTCCACCCCCAAAGCCACCACCTGCACCGCCGCCACGACCACCACCACGACCGGCACCACCGCCGCCACGGCCACCTGCACCGCGAGGCTCTGCTTTTTTGCACTCAACCTGCCACAAAACATCCAACACATTAAAAATCCGATACCTTGCATTCGCCATTTTTCAACTGACAATGTTCACTGCAAATACTCTCTTGCTACTCAAATATTTTGAACGTTTTTTTTTTAAGGAGAAAATGCGGAATTTCATCCTTTAAAATCCATCTCCATAGGAAATTGTACCAAAAAAAGTGAATTAAAGAGTACAAGGAGAAAGAGCATTTGCAATGAATGCCAGCTAAAAGTGCAACGAGCACACTGGACAACAGTTGCACTTCACAACTAACTGCCCACCCATGCACTTTCCACAGATTACAAAGCTCATAAAAGGCAATTTGATTGTGAACTAGAATATGTCCAATGTGCTTGTCCACGCTAAACTTCACAACTACCATATTCCGTCCATCCAGTCCACGTTCATCATGGCATTTGCTCATTCCCCCCTGGAAGCTTCTTGTAACATCTCTAACACTATCGCCATCATTGTACATTAAAACAGGTCAGATTTTGGAAAGAGACACAGATTCATAAATGCACCATGAATTATTTAACAGCTAACAAATCTGCCATTTAATCTGCAGCCAATACTATAATCTCTCCCTTGATCAACTGGTAGAAGTCAAATTTGATTTGTTTTCCCCCTCCCCTACCTAACCATAATGAACGAGGACATGGTCTAAAGACTATATCAATGTGTTAATATTAACCAAGAAAATGGAATATAATTATCTTTAGCTGTTAGTCTTTGTAACAAACAAGAATTCAGCTTAGAATAAGTCTATTTGCAAAGGAACTTCACTATATATTAAAAAAAAAAACCCACCCATTATCAAATATGAAACCTCTTCAGATTATAATGAAACGATTAAAAAAAATATATATATATATATTAAAATTGTTTCAATTCAAGGCCACCAAGGAATATGAAAAATGTTCCGCATGGAAACTTAACACTCTGAAGAGGCTTCTGTTTAAACATGATGTATGTGCGTTGACAATGCAGCAGTGACTGGCACAGAACATGTATAAGAATTAACCAGCTATAAACAGAATGCTTTCTTTATCAAGTCAAGCTAGAAAAGGGGATGAAACAGAAACAAGTTTGATCACCACGAGTGATGATATTTATGGTAATGACGAAAAGAAACATTGTCAACACATACACACTGGGCTAATCAAATCATTTGGCTGCTAAAGGTAACTGATTGTTTTTGTTAAAACCGCGACCAAGCTGTAACAAGAATCCACTAATATTAATTGTGAATATTAATTGTGGTGTAACTTACTGCTAATATATTCTTAAGTTAATTTTAATTACCCACAAAGAAAACTAAATGGTGTGCTGAATGTAATACTATTAACTTAAATATTCAATCCAGAAAGCTTAACAGGCACACACAATCACAGAATATATAACGTAAACTACAATAAGAGACTTAGCAGAAATTAAAATTAATGCAGTGGCGAATTTCTACCTCCGCTGAATCCACATCGCACCAGGCTGTTGTCAACTTGGAATTACTAATGAAATACGGTCTAAGCCATCCAATTTAAAGCATCATTTTGGTAAATAAGATGAACTAATTTTAAGCAGAACACAAGCTTGGTCATGGTTTATGAAAATCAAACTGTTTGTGCATCACACAGCATAGTAATATAATCCAGTAACATAAAACGATAAACAAAAGCAGTCTTAAAAATCTTGGCGGAGTGAGAAACAGCCACAAAGGGGATGTTATTAAGTCAAACTTAATGACGCTAAACAAGTGCAGCTAATGCCGAAATTCATTTTTTAGAAAAAATAAGTAAAACTAATATCAAATTTTGTATTTTGCACTCAATATGCACTATTAATCAAACTTAACACGGCTGTAAGTTCTTTAAGCATAAACATTAAATTAAGCAAAAAGATAGCACTAATTGGTAACAACAATCGCTTATTTAAAACTTATAAATATCACAAAATGTCAAAGTGTACCAATATTATGTACTCATAAAACATTAAGCAAGCTTAATTATTAATTACGATCTTAAAATATGATGCTCAGTCAGAGCCAGAGCTGCTTTCCAAATTTGACGCTAGCATTCCCCTTGTGGTGTCTTCCTTTGTTGGAATTTTTGTTTCTCTCATTTTGAACAAGCCCCATGTGAGGAGAGGCAAAACGCAGACATGTGAAAAAAGTAACCTGTTTTCCATTGACGTCCACATAATGTTCCCCACAAGCCTGCTCTACGCTGTCCTCATTGTCGAAAGTCAAAAAACCAAACCCTAGGGCCAAGGAGAATGTACCAAAACAAATGTTAAGTAAAATTACATAAAGCAATCAAAGCACACAATCAAAGATAACACATCTCCCCGTGATAGAGGAAATTAATGAAAATGGGACTCCACATGTAAAAGTGTTCAAGAACAGCTGTCCGATGTCCTGCAAGGAAAGAAAACGTAGAAGAAATGGCTTCAAGGCGAAGTTCGGGAGGAATTTTTCTGCGAGTACGAAGATTTGATTAATGACCTCAAGACGCGCAACTGACACTCACACCCTCTATCCAACAAGTGTCTGGAACTGTTTAGATAAGCAGTAGTATGGTGGTATCTCTGATAACTGGACCGAGGAAAAAGGGGAAGTCACTGTTTCGTTCACTTTCGTGTCTTCGTGTGAAATTGGAGACGGCCTGTAAATTAGCCTATGGGCATAGGGAAGCTGGGTGTTAATAACTAATGATAACAGACTTGGAGGAACGAGTGGCTGTAGCACATAGCAGACATTCTTTCAAAACTGCGGCTTTAAACGCAGATGTTAAAGGCACAGTAAGCCTCCCGTAAACCATCACAGATACTGTCAGGCTTTTACACACAGTACAAACACCCTTCCATTTGAATGCTCACCGAACGGGAACATCCTAGGTGCCCTTCGTAAAGAGCGAGCAATTTTCAAAGAATTTATTTTTCGGATCGTCTCCATCTCAATCGGACCCATCCTGAACTCAGGTCAAAAATGAGTTACTTCCCTTCAACTGGCGATAGCTATCAGAATGAATCGGACCGTGGTGTGTTTTGGCGCTAGACCTAACTTTTAAAATCTAAATAATAAATTGACAGCTTGTTACACAAACATTCTTAAATCATAAAAGAATTATTTTTTTCATCAAGACAAGATCAATACAATTCGAAGTTTTGAAAGTTTGAAAAAAGAAAATCCCGGAAGCAGGGTCACGCAAGGTCGTGGTTTTTGTAGCAGATGGCAGTTTATAGGCAGTCAAAAGCCATCGCAAGAGTTCTTATGAACCACATTCGTTTGTTTCGTGAAAAGTCAGAGGTACATAATAACGTGCTATTGCAGATAAGCTCACAGCGAGCCGCATTCAAATTACAAATTGACGATTGCATTGTGAAAAAGGGAAACTGGATCACACGGGTTCACGATGACTCAAGGGTAGGATAAACCACGCAAAAATAAATTGTGAAAATTGCTCGCTCTTTACGTAGGGCACCTAGGATGTTCCCGTTTGGTGAGCGTTCAAATGGAAGGGTGTTTGTACTGTGTGTAAAAGCCTGACAGTATCTGATGGTTTACGAGAGGCTTACTGTGCCTTTAAGCTTATATCTGCAGTTTTGACAATGAGCAGTTCACTTACAACCAAAGTCAACCACGACAGATTGTGGACTTTGGCAAGACTGTCCGTTGCATATCTCATTACCATTAAACCTTACTAAAGAGCACAAGTAACACTTTACTTCACATGCCATAATTGGCACACAACCGCAAAAACACAAATTTGTTATTTTTTCAACCTCAAAAACGTCAAGTTTTAATTCCCCAAAACCCTTGAAAACCTAAGTTATTACACACACGTATGCTCTAGTTATGCCAATTTTTCTTAAGCAGGAAAACAATGTCACGCGAGGACTGCAATTTTGACGAGGGCATAACCCAGCAACTAATACCAAAAACTATTTCTATTAAAATTATGATACAGTTCAGTCATGAGACATGCACGACCGGTCCAAATGATACTCAGCTTAGGTCTCCCCTTTCAGCTTGTATAACTCATGCATGTCTTGACAGTGTAAAGATTAAGAACAATAACTCTGAAAGCCTTGGATGAAGACATTCATAACTGTATGGGCATAATGCCTAACAAGGCAAAAAACAGTCACTGACCACAATCTGATGTCCATTCCTTCACACTGTCTCAACATCGATAAAAGCTTTACAAGCCATGAAAGGAGACTCAATTTACATAAAACCCTACAAGGTTTTTTTCGCGTGTAAGATTTGGATTGCCTGCATTTTGTACCGAGTGGTATTTTTTCTATCAACTAATAAAGAAGATTAAATTCAACACAAAATTGGAACTCGGCACAGGAAGCAGCCAGACTGGTGATGTTTAGTACGGTATGTTAAGTGATGGATGCTCTGTTGAACTGTCCATATACAATCTGGTGCATATCAGCAGCAATGTACAAGAGCTATGACACAAGAAGGATTGCACAAATAGTTTGTCTGAAGGAATCTTCAGATTTGCTGAATAACACTGACAAATGTGGATGACATGACCAGACACATAAACATCAAGAATAAGACAGAACACAGATGAAAGAAAGCCACACAGAAAAACACATGAATATGGGTTGACTGGTCAGCATCCAGCATGCCTGCACAGAAGACAATTGATTACTTTAATGTTAGCAAATAACCCCAATGTCATCAATTACCATGAAAACGCACAGCGTCACAAAGTAGTAGCAGTCATCAGAACGAGCTTTTATGGGAGTCCAAAAACTTGCCAAAATTTACAATTTAAAAGTTTGAAGAACACGCGCACGGGCATACATTTGAAAATGATCCATTCAAGGCTGAAATCTGCTTGAGCAGCCACAGAACTGAGGTGAGCCCCACAACGTTCCAGAAAATAGGTCTGTATATGTTCACTCGGAGAGCATGAAGAAGTCTGGAGCTTGAACCATGGCTTCATCAACCAATGAAGTTTCCTCTGCCGGTGTACATAACTTGGTCTCTCCATTCAAATGTGTTTTGTAACGCCATGTTCTTGACGAGTATTCGCTTCAACCACACATTTGAATCCAAAAAAGGTACAATATCAACCTTAAATACAAGCAGTTTAACATACATTAGCATAAAACAGCAATCAAAGACTTGATATGTAAATTTACCTAAAATCATCCATTACTTATTTAACACCAGTTTTGATTTGTATGATACAGTTATATCTACCCAACACACAATAGAATGCATGCTCAGGCCTGTTACTAACTTTCAGGCAGCAGCATGACCATAATTACTGGAACTAATTTAAACCTTACTTGATGACTTGAATAAACCATGCAGCATACCATTCTAAAATGCCATGTATCGCACATTATCCAATATTCCTAAAGATTACTTCAGATTATTTAAACTGTAAACCATCCCTTACAGTGATATAATTAACAATATGAAATCAAAGCAAGACAAAAAAGGTTAACTCACCACGAGAGCGTCCTTTCTCGTGATCAAACATGATCACAACTTCAGTCACCTGCAAACAGAGGGCATGTATCAGATCTTACACATTTTTAAAATAAAGCGAATGCCGAATTACTCAGCACAATCGACATCTTAAGAGTAATGATGGCCCAGCACCAGTTCACCCTCCCATAAAAACGCACTTTTAAGTAATCTATTATTGCGGACTTCATGGCAGCCACCGGACAGGAAGATATGACGGCCATGAATATCAAACGAAGAAGAAGACATCTATTGCAGTTTTCATCACCATTATGTGTCCAATTAAATGCGCACCCCTTGAAAGCATCTTAATACTTGTGATCACCTTAACTTCTAACAAGGACATTTAAAACCAAATGTTGACAAAAAGTAGCAGACAAGTACAATACAGCCCTGGGAACCCCTGTTTTGCATTTGGAGTATTCTCAAACAAACTTGGTGTATTTTCAGGGAAACAAATGTACTCCACACAACATTTGAACATCGATGGTTTAAACATGCTACGCAAGCGTCCGTTGCAACTTTAATTAAGTATACCCATTCCTTTAAAATCAATGCTTTTTTCAATGTGTAATGACAATGCTGTAATTTGTTTGTTTATTTGTTGCTTAACGTCCAGCCGACTACGCAGAGCCAATCAGGACGAGGAAGGGGGGGATGAAGGGGGCCACTTGTCAAGCGATTCCTGTTTACAAATGCACTAACCCATTACTTGTGTCCCAGCAGGCTTTAGTAAAACTAAATTAATACCTACTGGAAGATTACCAGTTTCCAGTATGTTAAAATAGGCTTAAACCTATCTACTGCTGGACTTACATCAGAACACTAACAGATTAAACTATACATGAATCGCGAGACAAGCGGCAAGAGAAGAGATTTTTGGAAAAAATACAGGTGAATGAGCAAGAAGGCAGAAAAAGGAAAAGAATTCATGAAGAAAAAGAGAGCATGACAGGAAAGAGGAACCAAAAATCTACCTAACAGCAAACTAGAAAGCTCCTGCGGTTCCAAAAACAGGAGGGGCTTTTAATTTCATAACCGCAGTGCCCCACTGCGGGAGACAATGCTGTAATTAGGGATCAAATGCAGAGTTATATAGTTAATTTAATCATTAAAAGAAACTGAAAACAAATCTTAAGAATTGTTCTCGTCATAATTTCTTTCGACAGATCTTACTTTATGCAACCAAGCAAACACATCATGGCAAAATTGTCTGGGTTCCCAGGTGTGACAAAAATTCATAGAAGACAGATGACATCAGTTAAGATGTTTAAATATATCACATAAGAGCTTACGTTTCCAAATCGCTGAAAGGCTTCACGAATAGTGTCCTCTGTGGCATTGTTAGGTAAGCCACCAACAAAGATCTTTGTTGTTCGGCCGATCACTCCTCCTCCTCCGCCCCCTCCTCCGCCACCACCACCACCATATCCACCTCTACTCGGCGGCTGGAACAATATACAAAATATCATCATTTAAGTAATCCTCACCTCCAACAATAGAACAAAAAACGCCAGTGCAAAATTGAAAGCATGCATTAAGACGTCGAGGTAGGATCTCATATACTTCGATACGATCCGAACATCACTTTCGTACATATGACATAATGCATTACAAAATAAAACATACAAAACACTAAATTACCTTTGGCGTTGTCCCTCTGGCATTGCATGCTTTAGCATCAACCTGAAAACAGAAAAGCAGATGTATTTCGTCTCTGATATCTTTCTGACTCCACTTTCAAATCATGAATTTCTAACAAAATGCATCTTGAATAAGGATACTGACAGTACTTCTTTAAAAATGTTTTAAAGTCGGTCAATTGTTCAACACAACTTACAGTTCTACCATCAATGGAGTGGGTCTTTGAGGACAGAATGACATCCACTGTAGCTGAATCCTTGAAGGAAACAAAACCAAAGCCTCTGGATTTGCCTGTCTGTGGGTTCTTCATCACGATACAGTCGGTGATCTCACCATACTGACTGAAGTATGACTGAAGGGAATCTGCGGCAAACAACAAGAAAAATGACTATCAGTAGTAGTCAATGATTGTGCTATGCATTTTGTAAACCAGCCCCATTATAAAGACAAGTTCCCTCTCAAGCATCAGAGCCATTCAAAATACTGTATTAATCATGCATCAACAAGGTCTTTCGTCCGACATTAACTCTTTCTATACTGGCCATTACCTCCCCAGTCTCTCCCCAGCTGGCCATTTGCATGGGTTTTCAAAAAAATTCTCAAATAAAACCAATACAACATGCAGCCTTCAAACTCATGTTTTAGTGTGTATATATATATTGCTAAAACATTGGCCAAAGTTTGGTTTCATTGTTGTGAAAAAATAAAAATATGATGTCCAGAATGTATGGGTATATTTCACGCAATACGAAAAAGGGGGTATGTATTTTGACTAAGAAGCATTTTTTTTCTTATGAAGGCTCTGTTTGCAACAAAACTGTTTCTGTTCACTTGTATGAAGATTGTGCTAACACAAAAACATAACAAATACCAACTGATTTTCCATTTGGTGGTCATGTAAGCATTGTGAACATGTCCGAAAAATCTGATCACACACAAATCACGCCTAAGAAAGTGGCCATGCAGACCTGAACGGCCAGTGTATGGTGGCAGAGTTGGAAAAATCTTGATGCCAATCCTTCATCAAAAACCGAAGAAAATCGTCTTTGTTTTCATCACTTGCCCCCCATACCTGCCCCCACACCAGCAAAAGTCTCTTCTCCCTCACCACCACCGCGTGCTTCTTCGTCACGCCCACTTTGTTTGTTTGTTTGTTGCTTAACGTCCAGCCGACTACGCAGAGCCATATCAGGACGAGGAAGGGGGGGATGAAGGGGGCCACTTGTCAAGCGATTCCTGTTTACAAATGCACTAACCCATTACTTGTGTCCCAGCAGGCTTTAGTAAAACTAAATTAATACCTACTGGAAGATTACCAGTTTCCAGTATGTTAAAATAGGCTTAACCTATCTACTGCTGGACTTACATCAGAACACTAACAGATTAAACTTATACATGAATCGCGAGACAAGCGGCAAGAGAAGAGATTTTTGGAAAAAATACAGGTGAATGAGCAAGAAGGCAGAAAAAAGAAAAGAATTCATGAAGAAAAAGAGAGCATGACAGGAAAAAGGAGCCAAAAATCTACCTAACAGCAAACTAGAAAGCTCCTGCGGTTCCAAAAACAGGAGGGGCCTTTAATTTCATAACCGCAGTGCCCCACTGCGGGAGTCACGCCCACTCTCACTTTCAGTTTCACCTTCACTCCCCACTTCAGTTTCGCCAATGTCAACATCATCCTCCACATCAGAATCTTCCAGATCTGAGCCCTCTGTTGTCAACAATTCAATAGTCTCTTGCAACGTAAAACGTCATGTACGAGGATTGTTTACACCATGATTGCCAGACGAAGCAGTAGGCGTCGCCATCTTGTCAAGCGAGACGCGCAGAGCTAGGGATCAGCCACAAACTTCGCAGCTAAACCCTATCACAAAGGCTTGTCTTGTGAAGCTAAGAGTGCATTCGCACTTATAGAAGACCAAAGAAGGGAGCTATACCTTTTAGTTTCGCATCTGACCCCCAACCTCTAACCAAGTTACCTACAAACTCGCGGAACGCAAATGCGCAAGTGATGTGAGCCTCGGGACCTGATATGCGGTCCTTAGTATACAAAGAGTTAAAATTCATGTATATCAGCCAACAGAGGACTAAACAGCAATTAGTGCCTGTCAGTGTCAAATACACTATAGAAACAAGAAGGGCAAAGCCCATACGACTCACATGCTTGACCTCGACCTTTAGGGTAACTAAACCTAGCAAAGACATCATACACTAAGAACTGCTTTACACATTTTTCCTACCAAAATACATGTGACCTTGACCCAAGGTCAAGGTCATCCAAGGTCATGCAACACAAAGCTGTTAATTCAAAACATAGGAAGTACAATGGTGCTTATTGGCTCTTTCTACCATGAGATATGGTCACTTTTAGTGGTTCACTACCTTATTTTGGTCACATTTCATAAGGGTCAAAGTGACCTTGACCTTGATCATATGTGACCAAATGTGTCTCATGATGAAAGCATAACATGTGCCCCACATAATCTTTAAGTTTGAAACAGTTATCTTCCATACTTCAGGGTCAAGGTCACTTCAAAATATGTATACAATCCAACTTTGAAGAGCTCCTGTGACCTTGACCTTGAAGCAAGGTAAACCAAACTGGTATCAAAAGATGGGGCTTACTTTGCCCTATATATCATATATAGGTGAGGTATTGAATCTCAAAAACTTCAGAGAAAATGGGAAAAATGTGAAAAATAGCTGTTTTTTAGGCAACATTTATGGCCCCTGCGACCTTGACCTTGAAGCAAGGTCAAGATGCTATGTATGTTTTTTGGGGCCTTATCATACACCATCTTGCCAAATTTGGTACTGATAGACTGAATAGTGTCCAAGAAATATCCAACGTTAAAGTTTTCCGGACGGACGGACGGACGTCCGGACGACTCGGGTGAGTACATAGACTCACTTTTGCTTCGCATGTGAGTCAAAAATGTGTATTGACTCGAGTCTGTATGCCGGCAAGCATCTTTTTTGACTGAGGACTCATGATGTCCAAAAATAGTCGCCCAAATGTGCAAAAGTCAGACCATGGTAGTTTGTAGTGAGATGCAATTAAAACCATTACAATTCAGGATTTGCGCTGGCAATTCTACAAAAAGGAATATATCCTTTCAAGTATGAATCTTGGCTCCAGCAGACCTGTGCACACTCAAAACGCTCATCAGTAGTAAACCAACCAAATTTCAGTAGTTTGTTTGTTTATTTGTTGCTTAACGTCCAGCCGACTACGCAGAGCCATATCAGGACGAGGAAGGGGGGGATGAAGGGGGCCACTTGTCAAGCGATTCCTGTTTACAAATGCACTAACCCATTACTTGTGTCCCAGCAGGCTTTAGTAAAACTAAATTAATACCTACTGGAAGATTACCAGTTTCCAGTATGTTAAAATAGGCTTAACCTATCTACTGCTGGACTTACATCAGAACACTAACAGATTAAACTATACATGAATCGCGAGACAAGCGGCAAGAGAAGAGATTTTTGGAAAAAATACAGGTGAATGAGCAAGAAGGCAGAAAAAAGAAAAGAATTCATGAAGAAAAAGAGAGCATGACAGGAAAGAGGAACCAAAAATCTACCTAACAGCAAACTAGAAAGCTCCTGCGGTTCCAAAAACAGGAGGGGCCTTTAATTTCATAACCGCAGTGCCCCACTGCGGGAAATTTCAGTAGTTTTTAAAATGTTTCAGTAGTAAGCTGTAACGACAGTTCAAGACATAATTCTGCTCACAAAGCACATAATTTTACGATCTCCAGGTTGTCTTGAGAATAACTTGACTTCCAGCACTGTTGTGCTGTTTTCTTCTTCTTTGGTGACTGAGCTGGTGTCTCATCTTCACTATCTGAATCTCGCACTCCTTTTTACATTTAGTCAAGTTTTGACTAAATGTTTTAACATAGAGGGGGAATCGAGACGAGGGTCGTGGTGTATGTGTCTGTGCGTGTGTAGAGCGATTCAGAGTAAACTACTGGACCGATCTTTATGAAATTTTTCATCATAGTTCCATTTTTTCGATAAGTCTTTTATGACGTCATATCCGGCTTTTTGCAGAAGTTGAGGCGGCACTGTCACACCCTCAATTTTTAATCAAATTGATTGAAATTTTGGCCAAGCAATCTTCGACGAAGGCCGGACTACGGTATTGCATTTCAGCATGGCGGCTTACAAATTAATTAATGACTTTGGTCATTAAAAATTGTAATAAAAATTATTTTTTTTATAAAACAATCCAAAATTACTTTTATTTTATTCTTCATCATGTACTGATTCCAAAAACATAAATATGTTAAATTCGGATTAAAAACAAGCTCTGAAAATTAAAAATTATGATTAAAATTAAATTTCCGAAATCTTTTTAAAAACTATTTCATCTTATTCCTTGTCGGTTCCTGATTCAAAAAACATATAGATATATGTTTGGATTAAAAACACGCTCAGAAAGTTAAAACGAAGAGAGGTACAGTAAAGCGTGCTATGAAGCACAGCGCAACCGCTACCGCGCCAAACAGGCTCGTCACTTTCACTGCCCTTTGCACTAGCGGCGGACTACGTTCAGTTTCATTCTGCGAGTTCCACAGCTTGACTAAATGTAGTAATTTCGCCTTACGCAACTTGTTTTTCATTTCCATGTTTCACATCAATCACAAGTTGCCACGCAGACGATGGACGGACTAAGTCTAAGAACAAAGACCCAATGCTGAGAACACGGTAAATGGGAAAACGTCTTTTCAGCGCAACGGCCAACTAATTGGTCAAAACATCTTATAACAGAAAAAAAGTACTTTTTTTTTTAAGTAATACATCGGAATTATCAAAATTCCGTAGCACCGTATTCTGCATATAAAAATCGGAAAAACCGTAGATGTGCACAGGTCTGCTCCAGCAAAAACAGATTACTCGATTACACCAACCACAGCAATAATTTTCTAATTTCTTTTAAAAAAAAAATCAAATCAAACCATTAACTACACTACAACCTGTTGCCTACTTCCTTTACATTTCTGGTTCAAGAAACCATTGGGGATTGACTGGTCAGCTATTCCAGGATCTTAAGTATTACACAGAGAATGCAGACCTGTGCACACTCAAAACGCTCATTAGTAAACCAACCAAATTTCAGTAGTTTTTAAAATGTTTTAGTAAGCTGTAACGACAGTTCAGCTCACAAAGCACACAAACGGAAACACTATGACGCAGTAGAATGGGAATTACTATTTATTAACAAGCCAAGGTGAAACATCAACACTGTTGTAACATTTGTTCTGAAAATGTCTTTGGTCTCGTCATTCTGACATTCATTCATCACTGGACTATCTTGAGAATAACTGGACTTCCAGCACTGTTGTGCCGTTTTCTTTTTTGTTGTTGTTTAAACAGTATTTTATTCGTAAACAGACACATGATAATATAACATCATTAAGAAGGAGCACAACAAGTTTAAAACTTATGCTTCGCTCTGTAAGTGGTATTAAGCCAGATTCTGTATTAAATTTTTCGTGTGAAGTGCCTTTAACCGCACCAACAATAATTCTAATGGATTCGAGTTGCAACTTCTCCAGCTCATCTGAAAGCTTCTTAACAATTATCCCACACAACATCGCAATAATCAAAATGAGGTAAAATAAAGGATTAATACATTGCTTCTATGGATCTTCGACAGAGCCTATATTGATAAGATTTTAAACAAGCCACAAGTACTCGACAAGTTGCCACAATAGACTGTATGTGTAAGGCCCACTTACAATTATCTTGAAAAATAACACCTAAATGTTTATGACTTTCTTTTTCTATGAGGGCTACATCGCCAAAAACAAGGGAAAATTTCTGTATACACAGACATGAGACCAGCAAATGTTCCAAAAGTAGGAAAGTAAGCCGGGGTCCAGAGGCCGCATAGCGGCATAGGCCCCTGGTGGGGTCCAGGGGCAACGCCCCGTTAGGGGGTTCAGGGGGGCAGCCCCCTAGGCCTGACGGAAAATTAATGTTAAAATTATAAAGGCCATTTTGGGGCCTCTCCTGATAGCAAAAAATTAGATCATGCCTTTTTAAAAAGCTATAAAAATGACAAGAATAATATGTTTTTTAGCATTTTAAACAAAAGTGTAATTTATAACAATCACACACACACAAAACTTACTTGAAAACTTTCAGAACCAACACATTTTTTCCACCAAGTCCGTATTTCACCACGCAGTGGCCGTTGTCGCACCACGTGCACACGGCCTGACCGGGAATAGATATCTTGGCGATACTGTCGCCAATGAGCTAGCGCCTTTCTTTCTTGTTGATTATGACAGTCATTTCTTCTGACAGCCAGTTGGCTTTCCACTTGTTTTTCACACTTTGGTCGTCGATCGTAAGAGCTTCCACAGCCAACAAAACAATACGGAATCCAGACGCCATGATGCTACCTTTTTCACCTTCGGCGTTTGGAGATCGGCAGCCAATCAAAACAACCCGCAAACCGCCATCGGTGAATAATTAGGCCTAGGCGATAATCGTCGGATATCGACAGCCAATCAAACGCGACCCATGATACTGCTATGGGTTCACGCGAGTGCTGGGGTGCGAATGCACTGACTTCAGACGCAGACAGCTTCAGCTGAACGGTTCATACCACCACCACCCCCACCCCCTTTTTTTCTCAACGAATTTGCATTGATCTCAAGAATGGTCTGTGAGCTAAGGAAAATATCGGAATTCCGATAAAATTCGGACCAGTCCCATGTCTGATACATCGTTGACCGGAAAAGGATATTAACTCTTTTCGACTGATTAAATTTCACTTTCCATTTAATGGCCCAATTTGCAATCTTACCTAAATCAGAATTAGGTATTTCAGTTCTACGGAAAGGGTCATCGAGGCTTAAGGGCAGACCGGGTAGGCAAAATGAGTTATTTTTGGTCTCATACACCTTTTTGGGGTTGTTGCATTTTTCACACCTTTGAACATCCTGGAATGCATTCAATAATCTGCTTTTGTCATTTTAGACATGTATTCATGTAAATAAAACCATTTTCAAACCGATGTTTTGTTGTTTTTGTCTGTGTTTTATCAAAAAAATCGAAAAAATGGTCAACTTTGGATACTCCGTGCTGGTAAATGTGCGCACATGACATGACCCTTCGCTGTTCAAACTGTGTGGAAATTTCCGTTCTTCAAGATGACGTCATCACCGTTGGGGAATTTCCGTTGACATAGGCACAAAGAGAGAGAATCCGTTCCAACCGAAACCCCGGAATTAATATATGCAAATATATGTAGGTCAAAGGCATTTGGCGCAAGCGCAGTAGACAACTTATCAGTCCCCCGGTGTCAACAAATCCATGACGTTTTCACCGATTCAGCAGCATTTTTCAAAGTTTTGAGCTGCGGAGAACAACCCTAACATTGGAAATGTTCGGCATAGTGGCAAGAAATATCAGAGAAAGATGAACCAGCAGCAGCGAACAGTAGAAGGAAGTAACAACACTCCGAAATGAACCAACATGATCGTATTTAAGCAGACGACATTCTAAGATTCTTGACTCGACGAGGTGGGTTTTGCTTCTTTCTCTTTTCGATCTTGTTTGTTTGACAACGTGATTTATTGCACATCGTTATGTTGTTGTAAGAATGTGTTAGGGTTTGCAGGTAAATGATAAACAGTTTGTGTCTGAAGTATTTTGCGGGTTTCTTGATCCAATTTACTGACCATGCCGCCGCCGCACACCCCACCCCCCCCCCCCCCCCTCCCTCCCTCCCTCCCTCGATCATCTCTGTGATATCGTCTTCACAACCCCTATTTTATTGTTCTTCGCTGGCCAGTCCTTGAGAGCTTACTATGGTGTAACATGTCATCAGTATTCTTTGTCTGGGGTCAAACTGAGAAGCAGCATCTGAGCGATGTACGACTGACACAGTTTCTGTTTCTGGTCATTGACCGTAGGAAAATAAGTACCCTACTAGAGAGCGTTCTCTAATTCTAAAGGATTGGTTTACACCAGCATGGCTGACCAACCTATCATTGACAGCAATATTGTTGTCAAATCTTTTCCATTAACTAAGGAATAAAAAAAATAGATCCAATTTACTTCACCAAAGAAAAAAAAGAGTTAAACTAAAGGACTGGGGATGCAACTCATGAATCAAAAGCATAAAGATCACCTGCAAACAGTGCTAGGTTTAGGAAATCTGAAAATGTATACACACACACAGAACACACACACACACAAAACAGACAACAGACAAGAAACAAGCAAATACATAGCAAGTGTGATGAAATAAATTAATTTTAAAAGAAAAATATGAAAAGAAAGAAAGAAAGAAAATAATTCAGCTAGTTTCAGTATTAGTTCCTGTGTGTATGTGATTGTGTGGTTACTCAAATCCCATAGTAAACTTGACATGTACATTTTGTGATAGGGGCCAATTAATGAATGTCTTTTGTGTGTGTGTGTGTGTTCGTCAACCGACATATGTGGGTACGAGCCGCTGAGGTGGTTGTAAGAAAACCCGCCTGGTTCAGTGGTTGGGGGCTGATTGGGATTTCTGATTTACCAGCCTAGCCAAAAAGTTGAGGTACACCCCATGTAACATGGTCATTTGCAAAATAAAGTACAAGCACTTGTTGACGTTTATATTGAGTCTTAAAATTTGCAGCTTATTACAAACAAAAACCATGGACAGTTGTATCAAATATTAAATCAGTGTTTGTGTATTTATTAGGTTGGAGCAAGGGGAGAGCCAGTCCTCCTGTGGTGGCAGCGAGGAGAAAGATTGACCTGATGGAAAAGTTTGCTAAACCGGAACTACCCTCTTCCACAGCAGAAACATCAGCTTTGCCATCTTCTGACCAACCATAAGAAGATACAGATACTTTGCCATCTTCTGACCCATCACAAGCAGATATGGATACTGGTACTGTGCAACGTCACTCCGCTGACATGTGTTGGGCTTTTGTCAACATTGATCAGCTCAATCTATTGCTGAAAGGTTTATATCCTGTACTGAATGCTTGTCTGGTAGCAGTCTGATTATGAAAGAAGGTGATGCATCAGCCCAAGGATTTGCACAGGCCCTGCATCTGGAGTGCATATGAGTGTCCATTCAAGTCTGCAGTTGTTTACTCTTCTCCCGGTGTTTGCAACGCTTCGGGTGGTAAAGTTGCATTTTAAATAATCCGCGTATGACCATGTTGGTACATGGAAAGGGACATTCAGCTTTACAGAAATTTGCTGCAGTGTTAGGATTGAGCACAGAAATACTGTAATTAAAATGTTGCAACTTTTGAATGGCTTGATAGCTTTGTTCCATTTGTGTATATATAAATATCCCATGACCTCCCTTCTTTGTCTCTGTTACTTCAGTATGGGTATATATGTTGTATTTTTATAGCTCAATAAATACATCATGGACTCAAAAAAATATATGATAGTGCAGATTCCGATTTGGGCGAAGAACTACTTTGCTCCCGACCTTTGACCTCGCGCCGAACAATGTGACACATTTGTATGAAGTTCCAAAATCGTATTGCACGGCTCAGAAAACCATATCAGTTGCACGCAAAAATGAATCTCAGAACTGATCTGATGTATGAGATGCAATAAGCAAACGTTTCTTTCATTATGAAAGCAATGCAGGTGGGAAAAAACGAACATTCAACTTACAAGATAACCAGATGCTAGCGAACCAAAACAAAAACACGAGTACCCTCCCCTTGCTTCGTTAGCAGACGACTTTTGAGAATCTGTCAGACCGTCCTTACCTGGCACGGTTGGGCTTCGCTATCATCAGCTGTTTCACGTGTTTTGCGAGCAAGTCTACTCTTTTGCCTGGCTCTGCAGTAAGTCCACATTGGCGATGAAGGTATCTAAGAACTTAACATGTGTGTATTTTTCCGTAATCCAGTCATATTCTTTCAAAATGCAATCAAGCGGCGGTGACAGACTTGGGTCCTGTTTTCATCGCATCAATACCAGTTTAGGTTCATGCAAACACACTCGCAAAACAGTTTATCATGTAGATACATTTCAAATAGGGAGCAAATGGTTAAATCTACATATGTGTTCCCTAAAATTTGCTTCTCTGTCAATAAGACTAATTGTATAATAATGCGTTCGAAAAAAAAAACGTGGAATCGATTCTGAATCGAGTCGAGTAAGCCAAATGGGGGCCAAACCGGTTTCCCCGTTCCGCCGACCTGAAACGCAAAAGAATTGTGCGCTTCAACTAAATGGATTTCTATACGACTTCATTACTTTCTTGCAACTTATGAACCTTTACTTAACGCTTTTAAACGGTCTGAAAGTAGTGTTACCGCGTACTTATAGATGCACTCATTCGTTTTATTTTTTCAGCGACGGTCACTTAGTTTAAGGTTGCAAAAAGGCCATGTCTCGCTGAAAACACTGTTTCACACTCCACAGATCGCAAAAGTGCCGCTAGTAGTCTACACTTTGTGTTTGATGGTAGAATGGGATATACAGATTACAACACTCGTGGTTTTTTATATGGCTTGTATTTCAGTCAAGACCCAGCGGGAATATCAATCGAGAGCCACTCGCCAAAGGCTCGTGTCTCCCGATGATATTCATCCGCTGGGTCTTGACTGAAATACAAGCCATATAAAAAACCACTCGTGTTGTAACCTATACTTATGTAATGTTGTTGATGATTTGTGAAGCATCATTTCTATGCAATGGAATAAGAAATAGCCTCCGGCGTACAGCAGCCTTCATCAGGGCCTCCGGAGTTGCTGTCTGAGCGAACGACGAAGAAGAATAAGAAATCAGTGCATCCGTTGGGTTTTTATGAGTCTGACAGTTTGGTTCTGATCAATATTTTCATATCAGCACAAACACAGATAATTGACTTTTTTAATGTTTTCATATGATTTTTTTTTAAATCAAAAAAATCTGATAATTTGATTATCAAATCATTTCCCCTTCATAGTTAAAGTGTTATTCTGGTTAAAAAAAAAAAACCCATTAATTCAAGCTCTACTGTGGTACTAGTTTACCGGGGTACTAGTGAGACTCTTTTACATGCTGTTTTCTCTACATGTAATTTGAGACAAAATGTGGTAATTAAAATGTTGTAACTTTTGAATGGCAAGATGGATTTGTTCCAATTTTGTATATGTTGTTTATGATTTGTGAAGCACCATTTCTGTGCATGGAATAAGAATACAGTGGATTCCTTGTGTTTTTATGAGTCCGACAGTTTCGTTTTGATTCATATCTGCACTAACATAGATGAGTTTTCAAATGATTTTTAAAAAAAAGTCTGGATAATTTGATCGTCAAATCATTTCCCCATCATAGTAAAGTGGTTATTCTTATAAAAACATATCAATTCAGGCTGCACTGTGCTACTAGTTTGAGGTACTGGTTGGAATCTTTCAAATGCTGTTTTCTCTGAATGTAATTTTCAGACAAACATCTGTAATTAAAATGTTGCAACTTTTGAATGGCTTGATGGATTTGTTTCATTTTTGTTTATGTTGTTTATGATTTGTAAAGCGTCAGTTTTGTGTATGGAATAAGAGTTAAGTGCATTGGTTGGGTTTTTATGAGTCTGACAGTTTGGTTCTGATTCATGTTTTCATATCGGTACAAACAAAGATGGCTGTTTTCATATGATGTATATAAAAAAAATCCTGATAATTTGATTGTCAAATCCTTTTTCCTACATAGTAAAGTGGTCATTCTGATAAAAACATATGAATTCAGGGTGCACTGTGCTCCTGGTTTTTTTATGTACTGGTTCAAATCTTTAAAATGCTGTTTTCTCTGAATGTAATTTTCAGACAAAACGCTACAATTAAAATGTTGCAACTTTTGAAAGGCTTGATGGATTTGTTCAGTTTTTGTATATGTTGTTTATGAGTTGTACAGCATCAGTTCTGTGTATGGAATAAGAGTTCAGTGCATTGGTTGGGTTTTTATGAGTCTGACAGTTAGGATTTCATGTATTTTTCTTATCAGAACTGAACCGGTAACTGAAAATGCTAAATTAAAATAATATATTGCTTAGAAATGCTTTTCGATACACAGAATTATTAAACACACACATATTGCTGCAAAGAAGAAAAATTGGATCAAAACATGCACTGGTTCACAAACTGCAACATTTTAAAAAAAGCACATTTTATAACGTTTTTCTCACATTTTGGTGAATAAAACCCCCAAAAATTGCTTTTCACTCAAAATTGAAAATGGTTTCCCTTAATTAGGTTATTCTGCTTGCAAAAATCAAACAAGCAGCAAGCTGTTTCCAAAATAAAAATAAAAAGTGCTTGCCTACCCTGTCCCCCCTTAAATACATGCTGGTATCATCTGCAAATAGTTTAATCACTGATTCAATACTGTCTACAATGTCGTTTATATAAACCAAAAAGAGAGGTCCTAATACTGACCCTTGGGGAACACCCGCAGAAACCGGCAAAAACTGTGACGTACCTTTTACCACAACACATTGTTTTCTTTCCCTCAAATAATTCTCAAACGAAAAATACAACTGTCCCCTTATGCCAATAGGTATAACTTTTTCATCAAACCCTTGTACCAAACTCTGTCGAAAGCTTTTGACAAGTCAAAGAAAATCGCCTGTGATGTTATCTTATCATCAAAAGCTTTGCATATATCATTATACAAACAAATGAGTTGATATACAGTTGAATCACATGGAATAAAACCGGACTGAACTGGTGTCAACTGGTTATACTCGTTCAAATAAGCAAACACGTGACATTGTACACACCTTTACCTACACAGCTAAGAAGTGATATCTGTCGGTAATTTGAACATAATTCCTTTTCACCTTTTTATATGGCCCAAAGTCAGAATTGGTGTCCATTTTTGTGACATACAAAATCAATTTTAAAAATGAACATTTTCTTTGTTTTGAAAATAGAGATTATTTTAGAGCATAAATACGCAAGAAACAGCTATGATTTAAGAAAACTCATGTTTGATCACTTCACAGATTCAGGCTTAAAAGTTTGCATGAGTTCATAACTTCACACCGTCACAAAATTTAGACTTGTTAAATCATTGTTGCTACATGTATTGGGTCTGTTTTAGACATCTGAGCAAATTGCTACAGCAAATTACTTTGCATTTCAAGCAAGTTAAACTTGTTTTGGCCACGCATGATGCAGATGTGAACTCCATTAATGGGAAGTTCATAACTTCACATAATTTACTTTTATTGGTATAATAAATTTAATTTATACAGGCAGGAAACAATTTGTTTAGTTTTTTAATCTGAAAAAGGTGAGCTGGAACATGAAGGTAATTTTTGAAGATGAAGTGTGGAGAAGATTTTTTGGTTATCTGTATTATTTATAGAAATTAATATTGTCACAATTTTTTCACAGCAAATATTGGCATAAGTTATCATTAAATCTACAATTTTGTTGTTTTTGTGCAAAATGTGCTTGAAAAGTACCATCAAAAGGATTTCAATACACCAAAATGTTTGTCTGACTCAAAGAGTTGGCAGAAACTGAAAGTTTTTTTAGAATGTCCTAGGAGTTCATAACTTCACACCGTGACATCACAAACTATGGCTAATTCAAACCAAAGTAAGAAAGTGCATATGTCATCTTATTTTCTCTCCAGCTACTCTTTGTAATCAACATACAACTAAGTAATAAAAGTAAAACATTTGTGAAAACAAACGATAACAAAAATCATAAAATGTGAGTGTGCGCATAACTTCACAAGAATTTTTGTTATGTTGGTCTCTAGTACAGTTACTGTATAATATATTTGCAAAACAATGACAAACTGAGAACACAGAGTTATAGTATAGGCTAAAGCTGCACTTATATTACAAAATCAGATTTTAATTGCCAAAATAAAACAAATTGTTTGAAACTTGTGAAAGTTCATAACTTCACATCAATCACACATTTATACTAAAGTAACTAACTAAAGTCTCTTGCAAATAATTCTAAACAACTTAATGATTTACTTAACCAAACTCAGTCATGAAAACTGTTACCGAAATCATTATTTAGTTAGTGTTTATGTCAGCTGACTGTGTGTTCATAACTTCACATCATTTATTTAACTGAAAAGCTACGTACTAAAATCTGCTGGTAAATTAAAATAAAAATGACATCAAACTGTAACAGCCTACTCTGGAGAAGAGCAGCACATCATTTGAGGTAGTGATTTAGTGTAGTAAATTAATTATTGTGTATAAATCATACTCATGGCATGTGTTCATAACTTCACACCGTGGGGCTGAGGGTCAGTTGATGTGAAGTTATGTACACCGTGCAGTCAACCCAGATTCATGCTGGAATTATCAAAATGTAATTTTGAGGGTTGATATTCAGAAAACTTCTTACAAAATGTCCAGATAAAGTCAAATGTACTCTTTTGCTATTAACAAGGCATTGTTTTAAACACGCCCTTGAAAAATGAGCTTGAGTTATGTGAAGTTATGAACTTCATGACAAAACGGCTAAGTACTTCAGAAAGAAACAGTCAGCAGCCAGTAGATTCTTTTTGTGATGAAAATCATGGTACAGTGTAATTTGGAAACTGAAAATAGTCATTTTACATATATTTTGGGTTTTGACATGAGTTAGTAACTCTCACATAAAAATAGTGCGCAAGACACAGAGAAAATGGCTAACTAAAGCATACTGCTTGACTTTAGTGACAAAAATTGCTTAGTATCTAAATCTAATGTACTTTTATTTGCAAAATTGCTGTTCCACTACAACCTTAACTTTCATGGCTAGCATTTAAGGACAAAAAACACTCTCAGTGGAGATAGTAGGAAAGTTCATAACTTTCTCACAAGAATTTTTTATTTCTCAATTACTCAAACACCAATGAATGAACTTGATGCAAACTTTCAGTGTGACTGCTGCTAGTGGATCCAAATGCATTACAAAGCTAGGTGTTACCCAACCAGTCAATTTACTCATTTTATAAGGCAAAAGGTTGGAAAGTTCATAACTCTTTTTTCACAAGAAAATCTGCACGTAAACTTCAAACTACTTTTGAACATGCAAAAACAAGTCAAACAACCCTTTTTATGTTTTATACCTCTGCAAAACATACTGTAAAATACTTTTTTACAAAAATATATCAGGTTTCAATCTTTAATTATTATTTAGAGCTGATCAGTGAACATAAATGAAGTCTTACGGAAATAGTTATGAACTTTCTGTGAAATTTTGTCTCCCCATTTTCTGCAGGCTCACTGACAAAATTCAAAAACTTTGCTTTGTCAAAGGTACATTTGAGTTTTACTGGCTCAGTGAAAAGTCATTCATGACATTCTGTCCCATAAATATGACAGAGTAGACCATGTTTCAATATGCTGTAAGGTCATGTCACAAAAAATGGCCAAAATGTAGTGCTGCTGACTTCAGATAATGGCGACATTTTCATTAAAAACAACAACTGAGCACACAATGTTTCTCTAGGTGTGTACTTCATACTTTTTTTTACAAGTCTCATTAATCTTTACAAGGATTTTATTTTTCTTTGATGTACAAATCAGGTTAGAGCCAAGGTTGCACAGCTATTTCAGCTGTGGACACCATTTCAGACTTAAGGCCATATATCGGAATTACATTAGCTATCTTCCATATTGCAGGAACTGTGGCTTCTTCGAGAGATCTGTTGAACAATGCAGTGAGTGGCATCGCAATAATATCTGCACATGCAGCCAGAACTCTATTTGAAACAGAATCAGGACCAGAGGCTTTGCGTACATCAAGATTCTTCAACATAGTAAGCACGTGAAATCAATGGTGGTATTCTGTTCTCTAACTTCAGGAACTCCATCATCATCATCATCCAATACCGATTGTTTTACAAAACATTCATTGGAAGACATACCTTTGCGTGACATAAACGACTTTACTAATTTCCACCAAACTTTATTACCAAAACAGTCTTGTGAACTAACACGATTATCCAATTCTTTTAAATATTCTGCTTTCCTCAATCGAATAACATCAGTTAATTTATTGCGAATTCTTCGGAAAAAATCCCAGATCCAAACAGAATTCAATAATTTTGCTATGTGTGTATCTTTTTCTTTTTATCAATCAATCGTTTAATACCGTCAGTCATCCAGGGTGTATCCGCTTCTCTCACAGTTATTTCTTTAACTGGCATACACTGTGTGACCATATCCATTAGGGTATCCGAAAATTTCTTTCTTTCTTTCTTTCTTTCTTTGGTGTTTAACGTCGTTTTCAACCATTCAAGGTTATATCGCGACGGGGGAAGATGGCATAGGGGAAAGGGGGGAGATGGGATAGAGCCACTTGTTAATTGTTTCTTGTTCACAAAAGCACTAATCAAAAAATTGCTCCAGGGGCTTGCAACGTAGTACAATATATGACCTTACTGGGAGAATGCAAGTTTCCAGTACAAAGGACGTATTTTGTTTGTTTATTTGTTGCTTAACGTCCAGCCGACTACGCAGAGCCATATCAGGACGAGGAAGGGGGGGATGAAGGGGGCCACTTGTCAAGCGATTCCTGTTTACAAATGCACTAACCCATTACTTGTGTCCCAGCAGGCTTTAGTAAAACTAAATTAATACCTACTGGAAGATTACCAGTTTCCAGTATGTTAAAATAGGCTTAACCTATCTACTGCTGGACTTACATCAGAACACTAACAGATTAAACTATACATGAATCGCGAGACAAGCGGCAAGAGAAGAGATTTTTGGAAAAAATACAGGTGAATGAGCAAGAAGGCAGAAAAAAGAAAAGAATTCATGAAGAAAAAGAGAGCATGACAGGAAAGAGGAACCAAAAATCTACCTAACAGCAAACTAGAAAGCTCCTGCGGTTCCAAAAACAGGAGGGGCCTTTAATTTCATAACCGCAGTGCCCCACTGCGGGAACAAAGGACGTAACATTTCTTACATACTGCTTGACTAAAATCTTTACAAACATTGACTATAATATATTCTATACAAGAAACACTTAACAAGGGTAAAAGGAGAAACAGAACCTGTTAGTCGCCTCTTACGACATGCTGGTTAGCATCGGGTAAATTCTTTCTCGTCCCAACCAATATGGGACTCCCCCTAACCCGCGGGGGGTGTATCCGAAAATGCCTCTGCTGCTTCTTTGGTGACAGAGCTGGTGTCTCCTCTACACTATCTGAATCTCGCACTCTTTTCCATGTTTCACTTCAATCACAAGTTGCCACGCAGACGCTGAACTAAGTCTAAGAACAATGACTCAATGCTGAGAACACAAGCGCTTCCGGTAAATCAGAAAACGTCTTTTCAGTGCAACGGCCAACTAATTGGTCAAAACATCTTACAACAGAAACAAAGTACACTTTTTTTTTTGGAGTAAAACATCGGAATTTAAATTAAGAATCTGTAGCACCGTATTCTGCATATCAAAATCAGAGAAATTACGGAGAAACCGTAGATGTACACAGGTCTGAGAATGGTCTTTTAGGTTAGCAGTAGCCCTGTGTCAGGTTGAAATAGGCACAACCATTGGATACTTACCCTGATCTGTGTTCCAGCTAAGTCCTCCCACGAAGATTTTCCTGCAAGAATACACCAAAGTATTATTACAAAGTGTTGTTCTCAGCCTCAGAGGACAAAAGGTCAGTTGGACCTGAATAACTAATATAGTTTGGTCCAAATGTTTTGAGTTTTGTCCAATATGCAGAAAAACGGAAGGCAAAAAGACCTATTAGGCCTAAATAAAATACCCGACCTACTCTATTTTTAGGGCCCTATAACTTTTATTACATTTGTCAAAAAAATAAAATAAAAGAGTGCAGAAACGCAATGAAAGCGAAAGCGCTCGAGTCGCACACTTACCAGGCATGGGAATTGAAAATTGTAAAAAAGGCTGGAATTTTAAGTCGACGGAGCAAAGCGCCTAGCCTTACTAGGCGGGGGCTTGCCCCCCCCACCCCCCCCCCCCCCGGAAAAATTTTTCTCCAAAGAACCCAGATGGTGCTATCTGGTGTCACCTGAGCTCCAAGTTTGCCATTAAATTCTGGTTTTTTGCTTTTTTGAAGAACTTTTTTTTATAAATGTATTATAATTATATATGGTTTAAATTTGTTAAACTGATCTGTTGAGATAAACAGGAAAATGTAACTTGTAACACAATCTGTGAAATCTGGTTTACTTTTCAAACATACTAGTTCAAGTAACTGAGGACCGTAGCAGTGCGTGAACAAAGTACGGACAGTTTTCGCAGGCTTTTGCGCAAAGGCAAAAGTAACCGGTCCTTTTTTTTGTGTGCCCCCCCCCCCCCCTTATTTTTTCGGCGACACTTTCGCTTTTTCGGCATTACAAAAAATAATTCGGCCTGAAGAGTTTTACTTTCAAGAAATTAAAGTTAAAGGTTTGAAAAAGTTTCAGAGAACTGGTGTTTGATGCAGTAAGCAACATAATTCAGGGGCGGTGTTAAGGGGTTCCGCCCTCCCCCCCCCCCCCCAAAAGATGTCTGTGATTGTGAATACATTTTTTTCTGTTTGTAAAGCCGAGAGAAAGATAATTGTTTAATTGTCATAGTATGCGACATGTCTTCCTTCTAACCATACTATGATGTCGGGAGCAAATATCAGTGAAGATAAATTGCCATTTTTTAATACTAACGTTAAAAGAAATAATGAGTGGTTGCTGACACCAGTTGATCATGTTTAAAATCAAGGATAAGCCACAAATTGTTTATAAAATAGCTAAAATTCTTCAGCTTCAGTGTTGCGGTGACTTTGTATGAGCCGACTTTGCATGAGCCAAAATAATAGCCGAAAATTTTCCAAGATGTCCAAAAGCTTTCTGACAAATGTCCCAACATGAAAATGTCTAGCAACACCCCGATTTCAAAATTTCATGTGTCATTGCTACCCAGATACCAAATAGGTCTATTCCAAGCTCTTGCATACTTCAGAGCACAGCAAAGCATGTGGTCCAGCTATCCCGCGCAAGCTGCAAAAGCCGGTGTTCAAAGTTCTCATGACGCTTAAAGCATGTAACGCAGAGACAGAAAAGCCGATGGAGGACTGAAAGGTTTTATGAAAGGTTCGAACCATGTGCTTGAAATGAAGAGAATCGAGACTGAAGGTGTACTCAAATACACCATCAGTTTGCAAAGAATATTAAGACAGTTCCCGCAGTAACACATGCTAGTTTTAAGGTTTTACACGTGCAAACAACAAATTGAACACCCCTGGCAAATTCAAAATGGCCGCCAGGTGCCATTTAAAAATGTTCCTTTCCCACTGTTTGTACTGCGAAACCTGCCATATTCCTACTCCTAGAGAGAAAAAATCTGTACATAAGAAAAAGGTTCAAGGCATGTGACTGTAACATATATGTATTATCGATTGAAAGCGTGGCAAACTAGAAGTAGAAAACGCTTTTGAACAACCCGTTATGTACGCGACCCGCGTGGCGTCGTCTATTGCGGGGTCACCCATTACGTTGAAAATGGACTTTTATTCCTATTTGTGACATTCTCTGCCTGTGATCCACCAGGTATTCTGAAAAATGCTCTAATTTACAGCTGCTTCATGGCGAAAGAATAGCATTACTATTAGCAAAATCTTAAGCTCTTTGTCGTGAACCAATCTAAGAGAGTGCGTTTGACGGCCATTCAAACAATGTAAGATGTTCTCATCTAAAACAAGTAACGCCTTTGCCAGCAAACTTTATATCAAGAAATCATTGACATATCACTGAATGCAAACTTACCCGCTTTCATCTCGTCCGCCCATATTTGATCGTAGGTTTTTACTGTAGTTGCTAAATGAAGATTTCTCAGGATAGCTGTGGACGTGCGGCGTGTCCCAAAATGGCGCTTATAAGAGAGAGAAAGAGAAGAAGCGCCCCCTTGCGAAAAACTGCGAACAAAGAGATTTTGTCGATTAACCAGAAACTAACCAAAAGTTCAATAAAGCCGCCAAACAGCATTGAGAAAAATGAGAAAAGCTGTAGTCAAACAAAACAAAACAACAACAACAACATCATCAACAACAAAAATAAAGAAGAATGCCATAATCATTAAATACTCAAGGGCGATGAATTGCAAAATTACATTTAGAACCGTTGCACAAACCCGCCGCCGCAACTGATGCCTTGGAATTACTGAGATGTCACGTATCAATATCAGCAATATTAAGAGCTTATCTTGACCATCCGAGTCCTGAGATCTTAATATTATTGAAAATGTATGATTTTATCTTCAAACGTATTGTCCTGCAGTGCAACCCTATCCTTGGCGGATAATGACATTATTCAGTTATTCTGCTGAAATCAGAATGCTGCAGTAAAACGGAGATGTTGTTTTACTGGAGAAAAACTGTTTACACTTTTTCTTCAGCATTTTAGCATTATTCAGTTATTCTGCAGAAAAACAGAAATGCTGGAGAAAAACTGTCTTTTCTGCAGCATTTCTGCATAATGTCATCTTTCGCAGAAGCAACGGGTTTTTCTGGAGCAAAACATTTTACTGCAGTAAAATTGAAATCAAGAATGCTGCAGTAAAACGGTACTGTTGTTTTACTGCAGAAAACATGTTTACACTTTTTCTGCAGCATTTTGTACTGGCTCTTGGCGGATTATGACATTATTCAGTTATTCTGGAGAAAAACCGAAATGTTGGAGAAAAACTGTCTTTTCTGCAGCATTTCTGCATAATGTCATCTTTCGCCGAAGCAACGTTTTTTACTGCAGTAAAACAGTTTTTCTGAAGCACAATGTTTACTTGGTTTTCTGCAGCATTATTGCGATTAACTTTTTCTTCAGAATAGTCTGTGACAGTTTTTCTGGAGAAAAACGAACGACCTTTTGTATTCGTCGCCCCCTTGGATAGTATAATGGTTTGTTCCGCAGTGTACCAATCAGAAGGCGTGTAGCATAAGGGTGTTTCGTGACTCGCGCATGCGCACTTCTTACCCGCAAGCTTTTCGAACAACTCTGTGCTATCAACAGATAAAGTTGGATGAAACTTAGTCTCAATCAAAAGGTACTTTACAAAACAGGGAAGGAAGTCGCGTCATCAATAATTAATTTCCAATCAAATGGCCCCTTGCAGACAGCGTTCGTTCGTGTCACAGGCGACTTCCGGCTAGTTCATCAACTTCATGACGGTGACCCGTGGAGAGGGAAAGCTTTACATTGTGGCTGACGAAGTACTCGACTTTATTTCTGTATGACTAGGTAAGAGGCTTCATTTGTTGAAGAAGTGTCATATACTTACGTTGATTTTCTTCACTTGGCTTGGCTGTTCTCATTCTAACCCAGTTACGGGTAGGCAACGCGTGTTAAATTCATAGACATAGCAACAGAATCCAGTGGCATTCTCATACATGTCAACCCCTATCAATGTTTTCCTGTATCACATTACCAAAAAACTGTATCATCAGGCCAAAAAACTGTACATAGCGCGCGGCACCGCGGTATTACCGCGTAAGGCAGAATTTGAAAGTTGTGTTTTTGGTAGTGAGGTGCATCGTATAAAGATCAATCAATTTCATCATAAAATGCCAATCAATACTGATTTCAGTGCTTCTGTTCTGATAATGAACTAAAATCAGTATTGATTTGAATTGTATGAAAAAGTGATGTGTATTGAATATGCTTTCTTATTATCATTTCATGATTTATCTATAAACTATAATGAACACAGGCAAAATCCATTCTTCACATTCCTGATTTTATGTCCAGTCCCGGATTTTCCCGAATAGTGCAAAAGTTTCCCGATTAAACATTTTTCGAGTATAGTTAATAATGACTGGAGTGTATTTTCAAGCGCCTGTACTCGGCGTAGTTTCACTTCTGAAATCTCGTTTAGTGCGAGGCTTCGTCACACAAACGCTGTGATCAAAATCGAAACTAAACGAGAATAGGCGAGATTTGTGGCTAGCGCATGCGCTTCAGTCGAATGTGGATGAGAAGCAGAAGAAGAAGCAGCAGCAGACGACCACAAAATGAAGAAAACAACGGTCCAGCGCCCGAAAGTTCTTGTAAAATTTGAAAAGAGTTACAAACAAGAGTATGACTTCATCTCCGAATCAACAAGACGCGGCATACATTTCGCGTTTTGCACCAAGTGCCGCGAAGATATCAGCATCGGACATGGACTCGGAGGCCGGGGGGATATTGAAGCTCATTCAAGAACAGCAAAACATGAACGGAACCGTGATCGGGGCCGATCTCACGCTTTCGTCCAATCGGAATATTTCTCCCCCCTTTTTTTTTTACAAACGTCATTTTTGAAATTTCCCGTATCAATGAAGTTTTTCCGTATCAATCCCCGTGATACGCCGTATCACTCGAAAATCACGAAAAATCCGTATCCGATACGGGAAATCCGTATCAGTTGGCAACTCTGCATTCTTCACTTATTTTTGATACAATTCCAAGCCAAAGAACATTTGTCGTGGAAATTGATTGACGGAATGAGCTTCAAACTTAAGCATAATTAATTAATGTTGTTCAATCGACGAAAATGCACCGAAAATGGCGGACGTCAGTTACGCGAAAGAGTTGTCCCCCTTGTCCGTTAATTCCTTCTTTGACCCATGTAAACAAAATGCATTCGTATAGTTCATCGGAGTTCATTCCGTAACTTCAAAGGGATCTAAAATGACTTGTTATGATTACAAGTGCAGGTTCCACAAATTTGGATACTTAAATGCCTCTGAATTATAAGCTATGAATTTAACACGGTCTTCTTCTTCTTCTTCCGTAGAGGACTGGGTTCTTGCGAACGTCTCAGACTCAGGTTGAGTCACTGTTACCGAGAGTGGCTAGCTCCAGCAAACAGGGAGATTAAAAAGGTGGGGAGGTTAAAACTGTGTACAGGGGAGAGTGCGTTCAAGGGGCTCGCATGCCCGACTGCAGGAGACTGCCGCTGAGACAGGAGCGAAACGACTCCAGGTAGGACGCCGACGATACCAGTGTTGGCAACTTATTCCATTCGGAGATTGTGGGGGGGGGGGGGGGGAATAATGAGTTTGAAAGGGCTGGGTGGAGGGCGTGTTCGAGGGTCAGAGGGAGAGGTGTATGCCGCTGCGGCGATGGCTACTAGTGAGTTATTGTTTTTGTACAATCTCACTAGTCACATGTTTCGACGGCGGGTCTCCATGCTGTCTCAGTTGAGTTTGTTGAGCATAGTGGTAACGGAGCCAGGGTTCCTGTCTGTGTAGTTGTTGAACCCATACCTTGTCGCTGGACCTTTTCCAGTGGAGCATACTCCAGGGTGGGCCTGACCATGTGGTGTAGGTTGCCGTCTTCGCCTTTTGGGTACACTCCCTGAAGTTGCGTCGCAGAAAACCAATAGTCCGGTTCCCTTTAGCAGCCACATTGTTGATATGGTGGGTCCATGTGAAATTGTACAAGATTGTTACCCCTAGGTACTTGCAGCTTGCGACGGTTTCTAGCTTTTGACCGTGAAGAACGTAGTCAAACAGGTGTGCGATTTTGCCTCTTTCATGGTTGATGAGGATGGTGTTGCATCAGTTTGCTGGGGTTAAAGCTCATTTTCCATGTGGTCTCCCATTCAGCCAGGGCATCCAGGTCTTGTTGGAGCAGAACTTGATCTCGCGGTAAAGTTTAAGATTACCCATATTGGTTGAATGTACGTCAAAAAACAACCAAATCTCCAATCCCCTTTCCCTTACTATCTTTGTCTCCCTTTCTCTCTCCCTTTGACTCTCTCTCTCTCTCTCTCTCTGCTTTAACTCTCTCCCTCTCTCTTTGCTTTAACTCTTTCTCCTTCTCCTGTTTCTAGACCGGCACGGTTGGCCTAGTTGTAAGGCGTCCGCCCCGTGATCGGGAGGTCGTGGGTTCGAACCCCGGCCGGGTCATACCTAAGACTTTAAAATTGGCAATCTAGTGGCTGCTCCGCCTGGCGTCTGGCATTATGGGGTTAGTGCTAGGACTGGTTGGTCCGGTGTCAGAATAATATGACTGGGTGAGACATGAAGCCTGTGCTGCGACTTCTGTCTTGTGTGTGGCGCACGTTATATGTCAAAGCAGCACTGCCCTGATATGGCCCTTCGTGGTTGGCTGGGCGTTAAGCAAACGAATAAACAAACAAAAAATTCTCCTGTTTCTGTTTTCTGGTTTATTTTTATTGGATAATCTTTGCATGCGGGTTTTTACACCATAAGAACCATGTCTAGATGCCACTAGTGCCTGCTGCAAAACTGTACTTTTGTTGTCTTTTTTTCCCTGTTTCTCATCATTTTGTTTTTCCATTTAACTTGTTGCAGATTTTCCTTTCGATGAGCAACACTTTTGAAGACTAGACTGTCATTATGACTTAAACAATTTATAGATTTTCATATTGATGTCAAACATTTACAGATTCATCGACTTCTTGACAAAGCTGAGAGAAAAAGTCCCAGAAGTGTGCCTGTGGTGCGCCAGCCTTGAAAAGTCTCACCCCCATGGCTGGTCGAAAAACCTCTAACCTTGTCCCTGAGAACTCCACCCTGCATCACCCAAGAAATCCAACGGTCAAAGGAGATTGAGATGTTCTCTCTGTCTCACACCCCTAACGCCACTGAAGGCCCAGCGGCCAGGTGGCTGAAGCACGAGGGTTAGCCTGGACATTCTGAAAGAGGGGCTGAGGACTGCGAGAAAGCAACTTTACCGTTCTACTGAAGGAGCTTGGTGTTGGTCAGTCAGGTAGGGATCAGTTGCTTAAAAATCCTTCTGATCTTACAAGTCATTCCTTAAGACCAGTCTTAATATACACAGTAAGATTCAGCACAGCTGCATTCCAAACAACATGGAAATGAATTTTTTATTTTTTTTTACAGATGAGTAGGCGGTGTTTTTTTCTCTGTCGCAGACACCACCAACAGGACTATTAATTTAAGATATGGCTTGACAGGGAAATGGTCACTGATTCAATACCTGTAAAATATATAATTTCTTTATTTTTTAATAGACTTTTTTATAGAGCCATTCTTTTTAAGTACATGTATGTATTTGTGTGTTCACAGTGTTGTGGTGAAACACTAGCTAGCAAAGATGGCATCGACTCCAAAAAGGCCAACCCAAGAAATGCAACGGTCAAAGGAGATTGAGATGTTCTCTCCATCTCACACCCCTAACGCCACTGAAGGCCCAGCGGCCAGGTGGCTGAAGCACGAGGTTAGCCTGGACATTCTGAAAGAGGGGCTGAGGACTGCGAGAGCTGTTGGAAAGCAGTTGCCGTTCTACTGAAGGAGCTTGGTGTTGGTCAGTCAGGTAGGGATCAGTTGCTTGAAAATCCTTCTGTTCTTACAAGTCATTCCTTAAGGCCAGTCTTAATATATATATATATATATACTGAGCAACAAAAGAAACGCGAATAAATTCTGGAATGTTTGACAAAATTTTGAACAATTGTCAATTACAAAGTTAGAATTATCAAACCACAAAAGTTTGATGAAGGCATATTTGACTAACTGTTGTGTGATTATTATGATGCTGCGACTTTCAACACACGGGACAAGCAGGTTTAACGTTAACGAAGTTTTGGAGGTCTCGTTCAATCAGTCTTCATCGCGCTCTCTAGCTACTGATCGGACGCTGGTGGCTTCCAATAATGTTCCTGGTAGTGTTAGTGGCTGTATTGAATCGATCTCGAAGACGTGTCAGGAAATTGCGATATTTTCTTATTGAGGTAATGCGAATAATCTACCGCGTTGCATAACTGCAGTGCTTCTAATGTGAACATTGCTGAAGGTGATAGAGTGTTGACATATATGCACGTTTGTGCTTCTGGATCATCCCCAGCTTTAAATCGACCTGGCATTTTGGTGGTGTCAATCTTGGCATCCTGGCTGTTTCAAAAGTGAGACTGGCAGCAAGGGTGCCATGGTCTCTTTTGGTTGCTGATGCATTAGTGAACACATCTCACACATCAGATTTCTCCTGCTCCACTTGCATGTGCTGCGAGCGCGCATTATGTGTTTAACGTGAAACCTGCTTGTCCCATTTGTTGAAACTGTCGCAGCATTAAAATAATCACACAAAAGCAAGGTCAAACATGCCTTCATCAAACTTTTGTGGTTTGATAATTCTAACTCTATAATTTTTGGAGATTTTGTCAATCAAACAATGACGATTGTTTTCGGGTTTCATTTGTTGCTCGGTATATATATACAGTAAGATTCAGCACAGCTGCATTCCAAACTATGTGGAAATAAAATGTAAAAAAATTTTTTTTACAGATAAGTAGGCGGTGTTTTTTTCTCTGTCGCTGACACCACCGACAGGATTATTAATTTAAGATATGGCTTGACAGCGAAATGGTCACTGATTCAATACCTGTAAAATATACAATTTCTTTATTTTTTAATAGAGCCATTCTATTCAAGCACATGTATGTATTTGTGTGTTCACAGTGTAGTGGTGAAACACTAGCGCAGCTAGCAAAGATGGCATCGACTCCAAAAAGGCCAACCCAAGAAATGCAACGGTCAAAGGAGATTGAGATGTTCTCTCCATCTCACACCCCTAACGCCACTGAAGGCCCAGCGGCCAGGTGGCTGAAGCACGAGGGTTAGCCTGGACATTCTGAAAGAGGGGCTGAGGACTGCGAGAGCTGTTGCCGTTCTACTGAAGGAGCTTGGTGTTGGTCAGTCAGGTCAGTTGCTTGAAAATATTTCTGTTCTTGCAAGTCATTCCTTAAGGCCAGTCTTAATATATATATACAGTATAAGATTCAGCACAGCTGCATTCCAAACAACGTTGAAATGAAATGATTTTTTTTTTTAACCTGTAAAATATATAAAATCTTTATTTTTTAATAGAGGTATGATCAAGTACATGTATGTATTTGTGTGTTCACAGTGTAGGGGTGAAAGACTGAAACACTAGCTAGCAAAGATGGCATTGACTCCGAAAAGGCCAAGCCTCCATGCCAGTGTTACTGTAAGTATGATTTGGTACTATTTTGCTTTGAATGTCTTTCCGTGACTCAGAAATGAAAAATAGTTTGCATTAGAAAAATACACGCTGCAGTTGAAAAGACAACAAACAAGTGTGTATTGATGTAGTTTAGACACAACCAACTTTTCAGTCGTGGCTTCTTCTTCTTCTTCTTCTTCTTCTTCTTCTTCTTCTTCTTCTTCTGTTGAGTGACCATAGATCTTGGTCGACCATTACTGTCAGTGTCACTATAATTTTGCATGCTGGGTATCACTATCTGTATGCGTCTTCAACCACAGTCTAATCAGACTGTGCAGCAGGATCTTTTCCGTGCGCATTTGATGGTCTGCATGTGATGCACAGGTCAAGAGTAGGCACTAAGAGTCTTACTTAAGTCGACCCTGGATAGACTGAAAAATCATCCACCCTACTCTCTAGGGGACTCGTACCCCATCCAGGAAAATAACACCATACCCCCTAAATAGTACAGACGCTCTACCGACTGAGCCACAGAGTCCCCTGAGCGTCAGGTTTGTCAAGTGACCTGGACATTTTGCTACTGACGCGAGTGAGTGCCACGCTCGCAAATTCGAGTCTAAGTGGCAAAGGGGTGTAAGGTGAAAGTAAAAATAATGAAATTGAAAGTTATCTTCCTAGCATTGTTCAATATTTAGCAGGAATGTATATATAGATATATATTTATTTATATATGATATCTATATATAAATATAACCCTGAAGAAGCCTCCTGTCGGGGCAAAAATTTGGATCATCATTATTAACATATTCCATATTCATCACCTAAACTTATTCCCGGATTTTGTCTGATGTAAATAACTTCTACATATGTATGGGTGGCCGAGTGGTAACGCACTTGCGCTCGGAAGCGAGAGGTTGCGAGTTCGACCCTGGGTCAGCGCGTTAGCAATTTTCTTCCCCCTTTCCTAACCTAGGTGGTGGGTTCAAATGCTAGTCTTTCGGATGAGACGAAAAAACCGAGGTCCCTTCGTGTACACTATATTGGGGTGTGCACGTTAAAGATCCCACGATTGACAAAAGGGTCTTTCCTGGCAAAATTGTAGGCATAGATAAAAAATGTCCACCAAAATACCCGTGTGACTTAGAAAAGTAGGATATGCGCCGAAATGGCTGCGATCAGCTGGTCGATATGAATGCGTGATGTATTGTGTAAAAAATGCCATCTCACACGGCATAAATAGATCCCTGCGTCTTGAGTCAGAGTCTGGAGATACGCGCGTGATATAAGACTTCATATAACATAACATGTCCTCTCAACTTCCAGCCAAGGTGTTGAATCTCTGGGATTTTAATTGACAAAGAGTTATATGCTTGTTAGGCCATTGGAAATCTGAATATGACGTTATCGGGTTATCAATACAGTGTAACCAATCTTTGCAGGGGGCCCGGTAGCTCAGTTGGTAGAGCACTGGACTTGTGATCGGAAGGTTGAAGGTTGGAATTTGAGCCGCGACAGACACGGGTCAACTTTATGTGCAGACCCAGAGAAGGAAGCCATGTCCCACCCCCGTGTCATCACAATGGCACGTAAAAGACCTTGGTCATTCTGCCATAAGTGCAGGTGGCTGTATACACCTAAACACGCAGACACCTGGGTAGCGGGACTCTATTGCTGCTAGCTTTCCACTGGGAGGAAGCGACCCAAATTTCCCAGCGATGGGACAATAAAGTAATGAAAATGAAAATAAAAATTACAAGAGGTATGATCAAGTAGCCATTTTTTTAGATAAATGAATTGACGAATCAAATGTACTAAAACAAAAGGGAAAAAATTGCCAAGACATCGGCATCATGAGAACTGGAGTAATCTAGTTTAGCTTCTTGGCTTGTGCAACGGTTTATTGATAACACTTTTTTTTTTTTTAATTATTACTACACGATTGTGAAAAGATCACGATTTTATTACATGTTTGTTGCAGGTTCACAGTCATCACTGGACAAGTGCCATGAAGAAATGCAGTTGGTCAGGAACCAGGAAGCTGCTCTTCAACCGGAGATCGTTCACCAGTGTTCCAATCTTGAGAAGCGGCTCTTACGCTTCAGTGCTTCTTGGAAGTGCCATGGTGTTTTATAAAACCTTCTACCAGCACAGACACGACGCAGTGGCAAGCATCATCCAAACAGGATGCTTTGAAGGTTTTTGTTTTTGTGTTACATTTATAGTCACTTGATTTCTCACAGGAATTTTTTTTAGCCTTGCCTGAAAAAGACAAGTTGCAAACTGAGTCACGTCCAATCCCACACCTACAATCTGGGTGTCTGTTTGTATTGTACTCTCTTTTGAATTTAAGTTTGTAGGAGCTGATTAATTTAACTTGGTATTAGTATTACAGCAGTCCCTGCAATGTACGGTCCCCAGCGTGAGCAGACACCTGACATGTACAGACACATTTGCTCGGCACGGAGTGTTTTCCTTCTATATTTGCCCCCCCCCCCCCCCCCCCCCCCTCCTCAAACGGCCACCTGGAAAACGTGGACGCGGACACTCATTTTTGGTCCCAACAGCAGGTCATACCTCCAATGTACGGACAGACCATCAAAATTTTCACCACAAGAAAATCAATAACAGAGCAGTCCCTCCGGCTCTTGGTACAAATGTCACAGCCGCAAAGACGTGATGACAGTCACTGATAACTTGAGTGCACGTGTACCCATTAGGAGGGGGGGGGGGGGGGGGGTTAGTTTTGGTCAGCAGTGGAGTACATGCGAAGATGCCAACATGAAAATGC
The DNA here is from genome assembly GCF_037325665.1 of Littorina saxatilis. NCBI lineage: Eukaryota > Metazoa > Mollusca > Gastropoda > Littorinimorpha > Littorinidae > Littorina > Littorina saxatilis. The sequence continues at coordinate 73,525,706 of NC_090245.1, forward strand.
ACTTTGCTCTTTATTCTTGTCTGTTGGATGTAAACAACAGAAGCCACAGTTGATGAAGGTCCTGAGCAAAAGAGAGTGAAAAATCGGCCACAGTTCTCAGCATCGCGTGGCTGTGTGTAACCTCTTTCATGACAAGATACTCTTGTTTCCCCTCAGCCTTGACCAGTGAGTCGGTTGCCTAATCTGTGAACCCTTCAGTTGTCTTGCTTTGTCAAAAGTTAGACACAGTCAATTGGTTTTGCTCTGAGTGAACAGTGCAGCTGGCCTCAATTAGCTGACACATCTCTGGCCACAGCCCCAAATAGTACATGGCTGGGGGGAGGGGGGGGGGGGTTGAGTAGCTGGCTAAACTCAGTGGGGTGTCTGGTGTCACTACATGTTGGCAGGAAGAGCATCGAAAGAAATAGAGAGGTGTACTCTTCCACACAATTTCCAAGCATCATTTGTCAAGGCTTGGGGTAGGCAGTGAGGGAGAGTGGGAGCAATGTGTGTGTACAGTGTATTTCCAACTGAAGAGTGAAAAGTCACTGCCACATGATCGGCATGCCAGACAAGAAGCCAGACAAGAAGAAAATAAATTACATGATTATAACATGTAGTTCTATCTGCTGCTTTTTATTCCAACTGGTTTTTAAGCTTATTCTTGCAAAGCATCTGCATACTTGCCTCTGTGCTGTGTTTGTGTGGCTGCTTTCCGGTATGTCAGTGCATTGTGAGTGCGTTCACTGCCTTGAGGATTTATTTTATCTCTTCTTTTCAACACCATTCATACAAATCATTTTTTACAGAACGTTTAAAGAAATATTAGGAGTTTGTTCTTATTGTTAAGTACTAGTAGCTACAAGAAGTGGTTAGCATAGACTCAATCCTGTTGTTTATGTGTCTGTGTGAGTGTATGGGGGAGGGGGTGGTGTGGTCACCCTTCCCGTGACCGGCCACCTGCAATGTACAGTTTTGCTATGACCCAAGGGTGTCCGTTCATGAGAGGGACTGCTGTACTAATAGTAGCTATGCCAAACAGCCTCTGAAAAATATTTGGTCACTTTGAATACAAATACAAGCTAAACCATTTGGTGAACTTGTATGTCATCTGCATGTTTTTTTGTACAGGAAACATAGAATTAGAAGAACATAACAGTGTAGTTGATTTGTATATGTACATCACTAATCCGCCAAGAAAATCTGAGTTATACATGAAAATCATGTAGTGCGCGACGCCATGGTCTGTAGCACCTATTTCGAGCAAAACGCGGTTTGGGTACACTCTTTACTATCGCTCCGACGTACAAACTAGACGTCCAAAAATCCCCCTCGCGGGTTAGGGGGAAGAATTTACCCGATGCTCCCCAGCATGTCGTAAGAGGCGACTAAAGGATTCTGTTTCTCCTTTTACCCTTGTTAAGTGTTTCTTGTATAGAATATAGTCAATTTTTGTAAAGATTTTAGTCAAGCAGTATGTAAGAAATGTTAAGTCCTTTGTACTGGAAACTTGCATTCTCCCAGTAAGGTATTAATATATTGTACTACGTTGCAAGCCCCTGGAGCAAACTTTTGATTAGTGCTTTTGTGAACAAGAAACAATTGACAAGTGGCTCTATCCCATCTCCCCCCTTTCCCTGTCACGATATAACCTTCGTGGTTGAAAACGACGTTAAACACCAAATAAAGAAAGAAAGAAACGTCCAAAAATAACAAGATATTTTGAGTCAAAAGTTGTGGGTTTTTTTTAAGTAAAATGTAAATTTGTTCACTTTATGTTGTCGGATCTTACAAACACTCAGATAGATGTCTGCCTCACAGTTTTGTATGTGCTATAATAAAGATGTATTATCTGTTTTCCCAAAGCGACCGTCTCGAAAATGTCACTGAGTTGACCTGCAATGAAATCCAAGATGGCGGCCAACACACGTGTTGTTCGTAGTTCGAATCAAACACGGTATGCAATGCATTTTGAAGGCAACTGGCATTTGTTCAATAGGATAAACTTTCTTTTGCAGAATAATTGTCCCAGGAAAAGGTTTATGGAGAAAATTGCCGGAAAATGTTGAGGAAGCGAAACATTGAGCCTTGTGGCATCAAATGAACATCATATACGCGGTTCTTATACTTTCTTCTGTAAACTGCAAAGGCACATTGGATTGGATTGGATTGGATAAGATTTACAGTCCAGTGAGGTTACCCTCATGGAAATTCGGGCTGCTTTCTCCCCAGGGAAAGCGAGCTGCCATACATACGGCGCTACCCATTTTTTTTTTTTTTTCCCTGCATGCATGTATTCATGTTTCCTAAGACTTAATGCCGTGTGAGATGGATTTTTTTAACTTTATTCCAAGTCCCACGGGTATTTGATGGACATTTTTATCTATGCCTATACAATTTTGCCAGGAAAGACCCTTTTGTCAATCGTGGGATCTTTAACGTGCACACCCCAATGTAGTGTACACGAAGGGACCTCGGTTTTTCGTCTCATCCGAAAGACTAGCACTTGAACCCACCACCTAGGTTAGGAAAGGGGGGACATACAAGTTCAGTCAAAGTTGGAAATATATCTTGCCTTTAACGGTGGAAGGTAGTGTGAAATATAAGAACAAAGGGAATTTGAAGCGATCACCAAGTAAACCTGACTTCACTCTGTAATGAGATTGCCAGGCGGAGAGACTGACCACTGTGAGATATTTTTAGACTATACTTCCTCGAGAGTAAAAATTGAGTAGAATACATTTAGGAAGATTGAGATTCAGATCACCTAATAAAAAGACATAGCCAAAATTGCTCTGGAATGCCCCTTTAACCTTCACTGGATCACGTGTTGGACAGCACGGTCCATTTACTTCCCAAAGAAGGATTCAACGTTAAAAGTATGGGCTGTACATGACCCACGCCATCCGAATAGGGATAAACGTTTTGTCGCCTCTTTGCAGAGTATGGGTCGTACACAACCCACGCCATCCAAATAAGGATAAACAACGTAAAATTCCTTACATCTTCTTCTTTTTCTGCGTTCGTGGGCTGCAAATTCCTTACATAATTCCATATGGGTCGTCCACAACCCACATCATCCGGACGGTGTAGTTCAAATTATGTCATCGTTTATTTGTTTGTTTACAAAGATGATCTTTCAAAAGTTTGGCAATGGGAAGGTCGTATGGTGATTAGAGATTACGTGAAGTCTCAATTAAAAACTCTAAATAGTTTCAGAGATAAACAATTTTGTGAGGACCGGCACGGTTGGCCTAGTGGTAAGGCGTCCGCCCCGTGATCGGGAGGTCGTGGGTTCGAACCCCGGCCGGGTCATACCTAAGACTTTAAAATTGGCAATCTAGTGGCTGCTCCGCCTGGCGTCTGGCATTATGGGGTTAGTGCTAGGACTGGTTGGTCCGGTGTCGGAATAATGTGACTGGGCGAGACATGAAGCCTATGCTGCGACTTCTGTCGTGTGTGGCGCACGTTAAATGTCAAAGCAGCACCGCCCTGATATGGCCCTTCGTGGTCGGCTGCGCGTTAAGCAAACAAACAACAACATTTGTGAGGCTCTGGGTCATCCCCGACTCACGAAGCACGGTGAAGGTTAAGGAATCTTGGCCAAGAAACTTTGACTTTTTTAAATAACTCATTTACCTGCCCATCCACTAGATAATTCCCTTCCTGATCAAGCAAGATATATTTTATCATTTACATAGTTCACATAATTATCATGGAGCATTGGCAAACCGAAGACTGAAAAAGTATTGACGTGTGTAGTTTTTGCTGTACACTCAGGGTATTGCGACTTCACAAGCCAAAGATTAGGATGTTAGGTAATGTGATAGCAATGAATAGACACAGTTTTTCTGAAATTGTTTTTTTTTAATGCTCATATGAACCACTTGACTCTGAGTGAAGTTGTCGTCTCGCCGACTGCACAAGGGCTTGAAAAATCATAGAAACTGATGAAATGGTGCTTTTCCAACTTTTTTGCTCCAACCTTTGGTTTAAACAAGGTTTTATTCCGTTGCACATGGTACAGTAGTAAAACAAGAAATAATAGGGACACGAACTCATGTCAACGCTTATATTACAGGCCATATACAGGAATGGTGGATAATACAAATTGGATGTGGGACAGAAAAAATTTGGACAGAAAAAATTCTCCTTTGTAACAGTCCGTGACAGAAAGGGCTGCAGTGTTTTTGGTGATACTCTGCAGCTTTAACTTCAAAACCAAGTTACCTGTAAATTTGAGTGGGAGGCGAGATGCACGGGATCTCACCTGGTTTAGGGGAATAGCTAGTTCTCTTTTTTAAACATTTTTAGAACGTTATTGTGAGTTTAGGAACAGGTAGGTTATTTTCCCCGTGGTTTTTACACCATGTTATTCACAATTTTGTACATCGTAGCGGGAGCTGTACAGTTTAATTCTTTTTATGTGAACGTGGCAGTCCACACCAGTATTTCGTCGTAGACGGACGTCTTGTTACAGAGTTCATAAGCCGTTGGACATGTTACATTTTGAATAAGACTACAATAGTCTTTGTATTGTGGTTGATAGTAGTTCTTTATCTGTGGTAGGCTTTGATTCGATCTGTTTATTTTATTTGTGTTGACTTGTTCTTGTCAGTGCGTTGTATAGTATTGCTCGCCATTTTGTTAGAGCTACGTTGTGAATTTGTTTATTGTGAAAATGTGGTTATAAAAAAAATTGATAACATATGGATCTTTTTTTTTCCGTAATTTGATATTGTGATTGTAATGGTATTGTAAACGGAGGTAAGGCTAGTTTATATAAGCATATATATGTAACTAACGAACGTTGAGTTTCTTTCCAGGCTTTGTTTGTCCTTTCCCTGTGCAATCGGCTGTCCTGCCTGGGAGCTGGACGACTGGTTGTCTCAGCTTTTGGATGCCGGGGGGGAGAGGTATCCAGCATATGGCGTCTTCCTGTCACCAGCTTCAGGTTTCGTCATTGTAGCGGAGCTGTTTCTGGGAGAAGGTGTGTGTATCGCCTTGAGGGTATGTGGCGTGGCTTGTCTAGTCGTCGTTGGACGATCATCAAACTTATTGGTCTACGCGTCGTAGGACATTCATGGACTATTTCTTCTTTCATCACAGAGACGACGTTCCACGCTAAAAATCAAAATTGCGTCGGATAAATGGATTCGTCGCCCGACTGCTGGGAGCGAAGGACTTTGCCCAACCAGGCAGGAGGGCTGCTGTGCATCAGACACAGACACACACACACATTGTCATTGGCTTAGGCCTACTACAGTTTTTGCGATCGTCTTATTCCAATTCTGATTTTTGTATACTTCTTTGACTTGCCTATATGAATCACAAATCCGAGTGATTTTTTTGTGCAGATTATATTATCAGGTTTACATTCCAACCAAAGATAGTTTGATAATTTATCAAAACATTTTCAAGTGAGCAACATTCAACGACTTTCATGGACCAAATTAAACCACATTTAATTCAATATCGATAAACATTTGGACATATTGCTGCTATACGAAAAATAGGTTCAAAATAAAGCAGATAATAAATGAACAGAAGAACTACTGTACTTCTAAATACGTAATTATTAATCCACGACATCTAAATAAATGTCTCACCCCTCTCCCCGAACTAATCTTTATGACAAGCATACACATTTCTGTCAGCAGTGTCTTGAAAGTTATCAGAAAAACCATACGTACGAGTGGCTTTATAAACACGCTTGCGAACTTTCTACAAATTGATGGTGCTGAATTAAATTAGATGCTATTGCTGATTACTATATTTTAATCTCTTATTACATAATGTCTGGTAAATGTTTGTAATATTGTTTGTAATCTTATCTCCTGTCTAACTCTCTCTCTCTCTCTCTCTCTCTCTCTCTCTCTCTCTCTCTCTCTCTCTCGCTCTCTCTCGCTCTCTCTCTTTGTCAGAACCTACCAACTTGCAATGCAAAACTAAAGGTTTTAAGCAATTTTGTCTCATCATTATTGTTGAGTTTGTGAATGCAAAACCTTCTGTGCACAAGTAAACAGCCCATAACTAAGGATCAATTCCTCATATTTGCACATTTTTGTTCCTACCAACAACAACAAAATTACAAGAAGCCTCCCCAGTACAATAGAAGTCTATGGAAGGCAGAATTTTACAGACTATAACACACATTTTTTTAAACTTTTTTTCTTCTCAAATCTGCAAAACTGCACATCTTGTACTGACAGCGACGATTATTATTTATGAAGGTGAGTACTTATAAGTAAACATGATTGTACAGTAAAAGATTGGCTCTTCAACTTTGATGTTTTGTTTAGTGATTTTATAAAACAATGTTATTGGGACTGTGGTAAAAAAAATAAAAGAACCATCTGTCATCACCTTTTAATATGCAATTATTTGAATGAAAGTGATGTGTTTGTGAGAAAGGGCAAACAAGTCTGTGACGTGTTGTTTTATCCTGTGCGAGTGTAAGATAACAAACAGTATTTGACATCCATGTTTAAATTTTCGATTGCATACACACAGAAGGGACATAAAACAATAAAGAAGGGGATATTAAAGCATTAGAAGTAGACGAATGGTGACATAATAAGGCCAACAAAAAAAAATTGTCTGTTTCTGGTAACATGGCTAAAAAAAATAGGGTAGGTAGGTAGGGATTTTTTTTTTCTTTTTTTTTTTCTTCCCCAAATGTAGACCAATAAAACTAACTTTAAAAATCGCGCAAAGAGACTGGATTCACTATACATAGAGACAAGACACTCAACACATTTACAAATCTGTGACAAAGAGTATGACATGTTTTTCGTTTACCTGGTCTGATATTTCCATGATGAAACAGAAAAGAAGACTTGAGACATCTTACATCTTGAGCTTGGACAAATGGGAAATTTTTTTGAGTTTGGAAAAAAAAAGTTTAGGGTCGGCGCCGAAATTTAGGGTCGGTCGGGTGACCAGAAACAGACAATTTTTTTTTTTTTTGCCTAACGATTAAGTTGTTTCTCAATGATATTAAAGCACCACAATCTAACACACACACACACATAACGTTGCAGCAAAAAACGTATCAAATGGCTTATTGCACGGTCATTGTAAGTGTCAAAATTCGTCAAACAATTTGCTAATGTTGCTTACCTCTACTTGCTACGTTTTGAGTCTAACAGCCGATATTGCAAATTATCAGCATTAGCAACCATCAGCTTCAGCAAATAATCTGACTCGAAAAATCATCTGTCTCAGCAAATAACTCGCATGCCTCAACCCATGATCTGCTTAAACAAACAATATGCCTCAGAAAATAATCTTCCATGCCAGGCAAACAGGCTGCATCAACAAAGAAAGGGAAAACATCATCCGAAGATGCATGAAGTCATAAAAAATATGGTACAGTCACCCGTACAAGCTGAAGGGTATTTCCCTGGATAGCCTCGTCCATGGGGCTACAGGGGTGACCGAACACATCAACAACAAAGACGTCCTGTATGAAAAGAGACATGATACATGCATTAGGATGGGCTTCAACTTGTCAAATGAATGAGTCAGGGCGGATAGGCTGGTGTCAGACATGCTTGACATTTGGTGAAATAGTGACCGTTGGTAGCTGTTTGTTTTTCTGTTTTCTTTGTTGTCATAGTGGGTACAAATAAGTTATAGGAGGGAGGGAATTGAAAGAAATGGAATTGACGGGCGCAGTGGCGTAGTGGTAAGACATCGGCTTACTAATCGGAAGGTCGGGATTTCGATTCCCGGTCGATGCCGCCAGGTGGGTCACATTTGATCAGGATGGGGATTTTTCCGATCTTCCAGGTCAACGTATGTGCAGACCTGCTAGTGGCTAGCCCCCCTTCGTGTGGCACAAGCACAAGACCAAGTGCGCACGGTATGAAAAGATCCTGTAATCCATGTCAGAGTTCGGTGGGTTATAGAAACACGAAAATACGTTCCTCCGAAAGCGGCTGCATGAATGGTGGAGCAAAAACGGTCATACACGTAAAAATCCACTCGTGATAAAAGTGACATGAGTGAACGTGGGAGTTTCAGTACATGAACGATCGAAGAAGAAGAAAAAGAAAGAAATGGAATTGATGTTTTGGTTTTTTTTTTGATTGACTTATCTTTTGTATTGACTCTAAACGGCGCTGACCGACCGAACCTCCTCCTCTATTAGTGAGAAAATCAGAAGAAGATAAATTAATGATTGCATGCCGCTGTACATGTTACCTATGCAATTATGGATTAAAGCTGCCAAGAGCAACACATAGTATAGACAGTTACACGTGAATTTCTTTTGCCAAGAGCAACACTAATATCGAGAATTACACATGAATTTCCTTGTGGTTGCTCTCGTCCACAATGACTCGAGCTAAAATCCATTTTTACGGGACAACCATATCAATAAACTTGCTATAGAAAGAAATACTTTCACGAATTCGAACCTCGACTACACACCATACACGCAAACCATCTAACCTACAAGCGACTGATGAGCAGTCGAGTGAAAACCGGGCTGTATAGGAAAGTGAGTGTCACCACTGAAAGAGAGCAACCAAGTCAGTCAGGTATAATGGTCACTGACGTTTAAGGCGTCCGCCTCGAAAGTAAGTGCCGGGGTTCGACCCCGGCCGAGTCTGAATACCAAGGACTTTAACAGTGGTAATCGTACAACTGTCCCGTCGTGGTGCCTGGCTTTATGGGAAAACAGTGTTAGGGCTGAGTTGGCTCGGTGCCCGCCTACTGAAGTTACTGTGACCGGGTGGGGATACTGACTGAAGTATGTCTGTGTTGCTACCCCTATCCTAAAGTGTGGCGCACTTTAACTGTCACTTATTAAATGTAGCCCCGTCATACCTATATGGCCCGCTGACTCTCACCCCCAGGCTTAAATGCAATTAACTGGTTTGCAGCGGTTGCCATCCGGTAACTACGCCGGGTTGCCACATAAAAATTACCTTTGCAAAATGATACTGCCGGAGCGGGGCGGTCTGAATGCTATTGCAATGGCTGTGCTCGACTAGAGTCAGATAAATAATTTATCGTCAACGAGGCAACCAAAGGACCAAGAAGAAGAAGATCATCCCTTGACCACCTTGATCTCCAAGCCTGAGGACCTATGGCAAAGACTCAACGTAAGCCAGTAAGTTGCATGTGCATGCCGACTCAAAAATTGACATAATTGCGGGTAGTTGAAGACAACCCGGAACGATACGTGGCCCCGCGCTCATGCTGTTGTATTTCGTTCGTTCGGGTGTTTTTTTTCTTCTTATTTTTGTGTGTTTGTGTTATCATTCACACGGTCAGTTGTATTAAGGAGGCCACGAAAACGATCAGTCCTGCATCACGGCCGGTCAGTGATTACTGACTGTGGTCGCAGACACATAACTTGACTTAACTACGCGCGGATACCCAGCGTGCACGAATAAATGAAGAAGAACTTGATAAATTATGATCATGAATGAATTACACGTAGAGCCGGCACACGTAATACAACTTCAATGTTGATGGATAACTGGTGGTCACAGTGAATACGGTAAACGGACTGTGTGGGAAGCTGTGTCCAGCAGTGATACCGGTGTCACGCCGGAACTGAAAACTCTACTGAACAATCCATCTCATTGCGTATGCACCAATCTTGGACTTAAACAATGCGACCCTTTGACCGAACGAACTATGGGTTAGGGTTAGGGTTAGGGTTAGGCCCGTAAGGGTTAGGGTTAGGGTTAGGCGGTTAGGTTGTTCACGACCTGATAAATCAGTCTCCCCGATGTCAAGAAGTTAACGCCATTGACCACATTGAGAGGGACTGTTCAGGCAGTTTTTGTTCGTGACCAGCACCATAGTTTTCGGTGTAACTTTGTGAAGAGTAATTATATATTTTCAATGTACATGGGAGTGTGAGACGCGAATGCGTTTGTGTGCGCTCAGAACTTAATTGACGGTTCCGGTAAGACTGATCTGGGCACCCTACTGAATTAGTATAAATATCCTTTATTATTATAATAAAATCAAGTTGTTAAGTTATTATAGTTTTTAATCGATGCTGATGTGCAACATTTTATTCTGCATGTCAGTCACTGGCCGCATACGTCTACTATTGTCATACCATGCAATACACATTACACGCGCTCCTATTGACAAAGTGAAACGCGCTCTTGACTTCCGAACGTCTTCCTCAGTAGCCCCAAGTAAAAAAGTACCACACTTTGTACTATAGTATACTATAGTAAAAGTACTATGAAATACTATAGTTTACTACAGTAAAAGTACTATGGTACATTGAATTGTACTACAGTATACTATAGTTTACTATAGTACAAGTACTATGGTACATTGAATTGTACTATGGTAAACTACAGTTTACTATAGTACAAGTACTATAGTATACTATAGTACAAATAGTACTATAGTATAGTACATTACTGTGTACTATAGTACTTTGTGGTAAATGTACTATAGTATACTATAGTAAACTGTAGTACAATTAAATGTACTATAGGATTTTGCACGCTTTTGTACCACACTGTACTATAGTTTACTATAGTAAACTATAGTTTACTACAGTACATGTACCACAGTTTACTGCAGTTTACTATAGTAAACTGCAGTACAGCGTGGTATTTTCGTAGCAGTACAATTGTACTATAGTACTTTTACTATAGTTTACTACAGTACAGCTTGGTATTTTTGCCGCGGTACATTTGTACTATAGTACTTTTACTATAGTTTACTATAGTACAGCGTGGTATTTTCGTAGCTGTAAAATTTGTACTATAGTACTTTTACTATAGTTTACTATAGTATACTGCAGTACTTTCTTGTAAAAGTACCATAACCTTCCAAATTTAACGGGACGTAATTGTGACCCTAATTTTTGCTGAATCAATTGTTTTGTGTGAATTGAATGTGTGCGTGCATGATCAGGCCAGTGGCTGCAGTCACTCTGTCACATTTGGCAAGAAAGTAAAGGTTCATCACATGTTTATTTTAATTTTTCGGCCGAGCATTAATAATCAAAATTATGTAACAACATTTCTAAATATCCACTCACATGTAAAAGACACAATTTGTCAATTAAATAATAATTTTAAAAAAGGTGTCTATCTTGCACAGTGAGTTACCAAGCTGTTGATTTTTGGTAAATGTCCCAAAGCAGAGACAGTTTTAATTCAATTTTGTTATAACCCTGTTAACCAGAACAAGTAACAATAAAATGCACAAAAGAGATTTAATTATTATAGCACTCTTCTTTGTGGGAATTCATCTTTAGCACAACACATATTTTATCAAAATTATCTCCCCTTCAGCCAAGTTAATTTCTATGATTAGCTTTGAAAGTGACCATGCCTACATGATAACATCAGTACATGAAAAAAACCTGTAACCTGCATCTGGACAAGAACCTAACTCTGAACAATCAAGTGAGACAATAATTGTCCCTATTATTGACCAGAACTCTACCCCAATCTGACCTTGAAATTGATTAATGCAATATATCAAGCTGACTTGATGTCATCCAACCCTGTATGTGTGTGACTTTACATAGAAAAAGTTATTTAGTTACAAAGATCTTGCTTCAAACACATTGAAAATAATACTATTTCTCTGTTATTATTATTTTTTTTTAAAGAACTCAACCCCTCTGTGAACTTAAAAGTTTATGAGGGTCAACTTGACATGGGTCACATCTAGAGGTCATCCAACTTCAATAGCCTGTGAAGTATCAAAGATCTAGCTTTAAAAACATTTCAGAAAAATATGAACACATGCTTTTGCAACACATCCTCGATATTTGTCAAAAATGTGGTTTTGAAAAAATGCCACATGTGGTCATGTTTGAAATTGATCAAACCATAGCAGTGTGTTAACTTTGTAAATTCTACCTTGAAAACCATCCAAGCAAACAACAATGTTCAATTCTGTCTACCCATTGTAAGTCAGCCTAATTAGTCACCAGGGCCGGAATGTATGTGTCCAGGTCTATCTTAACCCGGGATAAAAGCTTAGCTCGGTCTATCTATCCCCAGGATATCATCGATACTTTAGCGCAATGCATGAGTCGAGACTACAGAAAAGATAACTAACCCAAGCATTCCCCTCAATCTATTTTTGGCATGGGGATTTCCGAATCTCTGCGCATGATAGAATGTCAAGGTTGTTCTAAATTCAGGAATCCGCGTTCGAAAGGTGACGTCGCTCTGTTCTAAATGATCAATGTAGACGTTGACGTCATGAAAAGCGTGACGAAATGTTTTTTTGAACTGGGTTCCGGTCTTGTTCTCGTGCCATTGTTTTCTTCGCGTTGTTGTTTTCTTGTGCAAATTCACATTAGGTAAGGCAAAATGCGGTCCAACAAGGACATTTGTTCTAGGATTCAAGTGAAGTAAGTTGGAGGGAAAGGGAGGGGCTGGGTGGATCGCCATTTCGACTTGAAGTTCAAATTCGTTTTTAACACCGGCAGTGGTCACACAAATCAGCGCGGCAAAACCGAAAAGTTTTTAACAGTTCATATACATCAAACAGGTTATTCCTGTGTGTGAAAACACGGTTTCTTAGCACTTGAAGTGCGACCGCCGCCATGTTGTTTTTGAACTAACCCCGGGATAAGAGACTTATCAGTTCTCTATCCTCGACACATACATTCTGGCCCAGGTGAGTCAAAACTCACTGAATGTTCAATGGAGAGTATTCAGCATGCAACCAGAAAGTATATAGTGTGGCTTTTGTCTCTTTTTTCCAAACAGGGTTACAATCATATATGGCAATAATCAAATGCAATGTTCTCTGTCCTCCACATCTGTTTGATTTGTGATTGGTGTCCAGATTATTTGCTACAGGCATCTGATTAAGTTTATAGTAGCTGATGTCCGGTTCCCTTAGCCAGTGACATATGCTTTCCTGTTCTGTAACTTGTATTCATGTTCGCCGATGGCACCCGCTGAACAGTTCTGGTTGTTCTCTAATGGTATCTGCTTTGACGTCTGTAAGTGGTATCAAGGTCCTTCACCATGCACATATCTGCCGGGAAGTGAACAGGAGGCTCTCTTGCATATGACACCCACACCAGAGCATGGAATGGAACCTGCAATGACAGCAGTATGACTATGAGAAAGCATGCTAACTGAAGCAAATAGGGCCATACTTTAACACTTTCTACCCCACCTATGTTGACCAAGTTATCTTTAGCCGAGACCAGCTGTGCTGCAGCAGGTCACTCAGAATTGTGGTAACTGTGTAGGAACTGTGCTGGAATGCAGGCGTTAGATCGACATTACAGGAAGTGACTGTGTGTACAAATATATCTGTACCAGGTCAGATTGAGCCATATGAGTGGGTACGGATATATCCGTACCTGGGAGACAATGAGTTAAGAGAATGATAATGAAAGCTAACTTAAAAGTGTTGTGGCTTTCAGTGCATATCTAACTTATAAAACTAAGGGCTCCGAAACAGCTGCACCGACTGAGACGGTGGTGGTGGTGGGCGTTTGAAACGTGCTGGTGCGTGTGTTTGTGCTTGCATGTGTGCAGGCGTGAATGTGTTTATCAGTATATCTGTGTGTGTGTGTGACAATTTATTAATACAATAAATGTATATACATCTATACACACCCAAGAAGATAAGGTGCTCAGCAGGTCTGCACTCATGTACGTTGATCCATTATGTCGGAAACAGGCAGAACTGGATCCTCCACCCGACAGTCACTGCTGCAGTGCTGCTCTCGGCTATAAGCAAGAGAAAGCAGCTTGAGTGTTTCATCGCATATAATTCAAGTGTTTGCATACTCCATAGCACCCCCCGCGGGTTAGGGGGAGTCCCATATTGGTTGGGACGAGAAACAATTTACCCGATGCTTGCCAGCATGTTGTAAGAGGCGACTAACGGTTCTGTTTCTCCTTTTACCCTTTTTAAGTGTTTCTTGTAAAGAATATAGTCCATGTTTGTAAAGATTTTAGTCAAGCAGTTTTTAAGAAATGTTAAGTCCTTTGTACTGGAAACTTGCAATCTCCCAGTAAGGTCATATATTGTACTACGTTGCAAGCCCCTGGAGCAATTTTTTGATTGGTGCTTTTGTGAACAGGAAACAATTAACAAGTGACTCTATCCCATCTCCCCCCTTTCCCCTATCCCATCTTCCCCCTTTCCCCGGTCGCGATATAACCTTGAATGGTTGAAAACGACGTTAAACACCAAATAAAGAAAGAAAGAATACTCCATAGCGATTAGCTGAAACTAAGTTTTCTATTTAGCTAAAACTATTAGAGGAATACCAAAGGGGTGGCATATATGTCATCCAAAATGTAAGGCAATTTAAAGTGTGATTGACGGACAGAAGCGTTTCAATGATACAAATAGAGAACACTACATGGCCTACTGTGTGTTACCAGGTTTACAAAAGTAAAAGTGAATATTTCAACATTTGAAAAGCAATAAGTGTAAATCTGGTGCCACACAGCAAGCCATGTAGTATTCTGTTTTCATCCTATGTACCGGAGAGATAACCCATGTAATAACTAAACCATACACCCACATGTGGGAATATCATTGAGGTCATGTCAAGCTAGTCTGGCAGGGACCTCATATTCCACTGCTCATGATTACAAAGTCACAGATGCTAAGTCATTCTTGCAACACTTTTGGGCTTGCCATGAGAATGAAGTTTGTCTCGGAGATTTTGCATAAGCAGTGGAAAATGACATCCCTGTCAGGCATGTTGTTTAAACCAACCTCATTTACATGATAGACACGCCTGTGAAGAGATGGTTCATTTATCACATGGGTGGTATCTCTCAGGTAGGCAGAACAATATATCTAATTGCACCAATTTACCTCAAGTACTCAGCAGGTCTGCACACATGTTGATCCATTAGGTCAAAAATCCACCAGAACTCGATATGTTGCCCAAAAGTCACAGATACCGTGGAACCCCCAACTAAGGATCCTGAAAAAATAATTAAAAATGAAGAGCCAACACTTGTACAAATGATCTGTCTTAATTTGTACATACAAGCACATGCACAAATAAATCTGCTTGCACTATGCTGGCTTATAATAGGCATGTGTAATAAAAATGATTTTGGGGGAGCTTCTCGATTCAACGGGAACTTTTGTTGTTGTCAAAAGCAATTTATGCCTCACACATTCTCTCACTCTAAGACTGAACTATGCATTCAAAATAACAAAGGCTAGTTTGTGAAAAGACACTGATTTAAAACGAAAATTTAAAATCAATTATTATATAATCTGTTCTGGGGCTTTTTTCCAGGTCTTTTAATTAAAAAAAAAAATTTCACAAACGATAACGGACACATTTTTCAATCCAATGAATCTTTGCAGCACTGTTGGCCGGACAGAAATGACAATATGTTGACAAAGCCGTGATAAAACCATAGCCAGTCCTACCTTGGCGCAAAGAAGTATGAATGGTCTCTGTGTACTCTACGGTCTCTGAATGTGGCCCTATGTAAAGCACTTGCATGCTTTTCGCTAAGGCGATTCTTGACAGATTCTTCTGGATTTTAGCTTACTGATTTGCCGTAAATGTGTCTAAATTTATGCCAAAATGCAAACAAATCAGCAAAGAGGCATAAGCGAAAGAAAGCAGTTTGAGCTTCATGACTTAAACTTAAACCAGAGTTAGTATTGTGTTCTAGTTTAAACAATCCTTGGAGGGTATAGGAACTGCATGTGTCATACAAACTTTCAGGCGATCAAAGTGGGCCTTTTAATAATATAGATACAAATATGTACACACCCAGGAAGCTCAGGCGATCAGCAGAATCTGCATACATGTTGATCATCCATGAGGTCAGAAAATGAGCTGAAGTTGATCCTTCACCCAACAGTCACTGCTACAGTGTAGCCAACCATTTAGAACTCTGAAAAATATTTAAAGTAAATCTATTAAAAAGAAGAGCAAATATTTGTACAAAATATCTGCTATTGCATAATAATGAGGTTGTTCTTTGCTACGGGTGACAAGTGGGGGTCATGCTGCTCACACAAACATGCACATATTTCAATACAGTCCAGGGGAGAAACTGGTCACAAAGCACCCAGTACATAAAAGAGAGATAGTACAAGAAGAGCAAACGCTCGATCGAGTCACTTTCGCAGTTCTGAATATTATATGAGGCATCAGATGGACAGGAAGAAATTGCTATTCACAACACAATGAGTCACGTTCACATAAAATTTGAGCCCGGTCACTTTTATAGTTTCCGAGAAAAGCCCAACGTTAAGTTGTGTGTTGCCGAACAGAAAAGGCTAGTTATCTCCCTTGTTTTTCTGATAACGTTCGTAAAAGGCTACAGATGTAAATACTTTGATGTAAAGAATAATCCTACAAAGTTTCAATCACATCCGATGAACTTTGTCAAAGATATAAAATGTCTAATTTTTCCTTTGACGCTGACCTGTGACCTTGAAAAAGGTCAAAGGTCAACGAAACCATCGTTAAAGTGTAGAGGTCATTGGAGGTCACGACTAAACAAAATATGAGCCCGATCGCTTTGATAGTTTCCGAGAAAAGTCCAACGTTAAGGTGGTGTCTACGGACGGCCGGCCGGCCGGACGGCCGGCCGGACGGCCGGCCGGACAGACTAACACTGACCGATTACATAGAGTCACTTTTTCTCAAGTGACTCAAAAATCACCACAATCAAAGAAAATACTACGATCATTCAATACATGCGAGTTGTTCTTCAGTACTACTGACAGAAAGGGGGAAAAGTGGTCAAAATTCAAATCTTTAGTTTTGTTTTTGAAATATAGCTTTTCAGAAAGCAGAAATACTGCAGAAGCAGAAGTATCTGATGTACATAAGAAAAAATCACTGGTTCACATGGTTCTTAAATAATCTAACTTTTAAAGCTGGTTCTTGTGTGTCTGTGTGTATGTTTGTATGATGACGATAGGACCCGAAACGGCTGCACGGACTGAGACAGGAATTGCAGAGAATGTTCTTTGCCACTCGAGTCGTGTCATAAGGTAGATCTACTTTTGGAATAGTACATTTGAAAGGATTCTTTAAAAAAACAGCGGAAAACATTATATACCCTGTGAGCTATCGAGGATCCTCCCCGTCTGGGCTGTCGAAACATGGTCTTGTTAAAAGACGTTTTCAAATGGTTAACGGGGAGATACACTCGAAGCACATGTAGCGAAGTTACGTTGCCAAATCATGACAGATCAACATTTCACTACACAGATCGATGCACACAGTCGAAATAGATGTGACTTTCAGACGACCGAAGACTACTTACTAGCAGACGACAAGATCTAAATATTTAGATCAGTGAGAGTAATCCGTTGAAGAACAGTTGCTCCGCTTATTCGTCTTCAGTTAAGCTTATTTCCCCTGCCATAAGTTTCCTTGCAGATCTGCAGTCGCGTAGTGAAATGAACTAGTGTCATCGGAAGATTCTTCTCAGTCAATGATCAAAGCACAGTAAGTTCTATGCTGACAAAAGTCACTTTTGGAAAACACGACCATTGACTTCATTTATGAGCCCAAAGGTAACAATATCGACAAGAATGTACGCATTTGACATTAAATGAAACATTCATAGACAGTTTCCAACTCACCAGATCTGCCAAAGAGCCTTCATTCGTGAAAAACAATGATTTTAATCCGACAGGTACATGTATCGGAAACAATCTCTTGGTAACCAGCTGCGTTTCTCCTTCGGAAGCGACGTGACGGCGCCACATTTGTTTGTTTATGGCTGTTTATCGCGAAACAACACAGTTGAAAATTGTGTGTAAAATATCATAAATGTGTGGCGTGTAATCTCCGAATCAGTTCATTATCCGCGTTTCGATGGTAATTCAGTTAGCGTGGAGTTACTTTGAATCGAAGGCGAAGGTAACCTGCGTTGCATGTGGGACCGCGTGAGCAAATTTAATTGCAATATTTTATACAGGAAGTAAATTTCAATGATTCTGGTTCAGTCTTGTAGATCTGTTATGCAGTGTTTTGGAAGTGTATCTGCTTTTCTACTATGAAGCACATTTGGAGTGAAACGCTGATCGAAGTGGGGTACCCTATGTGGGACATCAGCCGTATGCAGATTACGCCTCAGAACACTCTCGCATTTCACAAAGACAACAATAATTTGCAACATTTCTAGGACTGCATCCGTTTTATAAGATACTATTTAAACAAAAACAGCACAAACACGACTATTATCAACAACACAGAACGGGAGGTAAGTCTTCAAAGACGCACCAAGTGTGCGTTCCCGTTTTTGGACGCCATTTTTGCTAGCATTTTCACAGTAAATCTTAATATTTCCATATTTATTGAATGAATTTGGTATTTTCTTGATTGTGCCGATTCTCCTATCTCTCTGTCATGTACTGGGTGCTTTGTGACCAGTTTCTCCCCTAGAATGTATTGAAAAATGCGTCCGTGTGAGCTGACCCCCACTTGTGACCAGTAGCAAAGAACAACTCATATGGTAATAATAAAATTTATTCTGAAAATGGTAGCAAATGTGGCGACCCAAAATGGAAAAGAACACTAGGAGTGTCTTTGCCGACTTACCTCACGTTTTATGTTGTTAATAACAATCGTATCTATGTTCTTATTGTTTAAATATTATCTAATAAAACAGAAATGTTGCCATTTATTAGTGTCTCTGTTCCCGCAGTGGGGCACTGCGGTTATGAAATTAAAGGCCCCTCCTGTTTTTGGAACCGCAGGAGCTTTCTAGTTTGCTGTTAGGTAGATTTTTGGTTCCTCTTTCCTGTCATGCTCTCTTTTTCTTCATGAATTCTTTTCTTTTTTCTGCCTTCTTGCTCATTCACCTGTATTTTTTCCAAAAATCTCTTCTCTTGCCGCTTGTCTCGCGATTCATGTATAGTTTAATCTGTTAGTGTTCTGATGTAAGTCCAGCAGTAGATAGGTTAAGCCTATTTTAACATACTGAAAACTGGTAATCTTCCAGTAGGTATTAATTTAGTTTTACTAAAGCCTGCTGGGACACAAGTAATGGGTTAGTGCATTTGTAAACAGGAATCGCTTGACAAGTGGCCCCCTTCATCCCCCCCTTCCTCGTCCTGATATGGCTCTGCGTAGTCGGCTGGACGTTAAGCAACAAATAAACAAACAAACAAATAGTGTCTTTGTGAAATGCGAGTGTGTTTCAAGGCATAACCTGCATAGGACTGATGTCACACTTTGAGTACCTAACTTTGATCAGCGTAACGCTCCAAATGAGCTTCAAAGTAGAAAAGCATATACACGACCAAAACACTGCATTCAAAATCTATAAGACTGAGCCAGAATCAATTAAATTTACTTCCCGTATAAAATATTGCTATCAAATTTGTTCATGCCGTCACACATGATGCGCAGGCTACCTCCACTCACACTGAATTACCCTGGGAACGCACTGATTCGGAGATTACACGCCACACATTGATATTTTATACACAAAGTTGAACTGTGTTGTTACGCGATAAACAAACAAATGCGGCGCGCTGTCACGTCGCCATGGAGGGAGATGTGCAGGTTACCAAGAGATTGTTTCTGATACCCGTCTGATTACAATCATCATTTTGCACAAGTGAAGGCTCTTTGGCAGCTCTGGTGAGTTGGAAACTGTCTATAAATGTTTCATTTAATGTCAAAAGCATTCATTCTTGTCGATATCTTTGCCTTTTGGCACATAAATGAAGTCAATCATCATGTTGTCCCAAAAAGACTTCTGTCGGCATAAAATGTATGGTGCTTCATTGGCTGAAAAGACTGGACAAATCTTCCACTGCAGGGATGTCGTTAGGCGTCGGACATCGGACATAGACCGATTTAGAGGCTCAAATGTCCGATTCACATAGCCGCATGGCGGTCAGATGTCCTACGGTTTTGAACTAAGCGCTGGCATTGTCCGATAAGAAATCAATTCCTTCGGACAGCGCGATATTCGTTAATGTTCCTTTCAAGATACACATTTTCAAAAAGCGACCAAAGCGACCAAGCACTCTCGCATACAGGTGCACTGAAGTTGTGCAGTGCGGATCTTGCGTTTGGGTGACACCCGTCTGCAGCACATTAAAGTTAGGAGTATGGGAGACAACTCCAACTGACTAAGTCTTGCTTCTGCTTTTGCTTTCAGTTCGAGACATTTTGACGAAGCGCACTGAGTTATGCCACCAAAAAAAATCTAAAGCCTGCCAAAGTTCAACAAAAGCTGAACACATTTGACTATTCAACGGCATCCTGTGCTACATTAGGGTCAAAAACAGGGGGAAACACGGCGAGTGTCATTCTTGAAAATGAAAAAATCCTGACGTCCTATTGAAATTTCTGAAAGCGGTCAAATGTCCTATTGATGCTGAATATATATCTAGGACATTTGTCCTTTTGGTATGAATTTGTAGCAACATCCCTGCACTGACACTAGTTGATTTCACTACATGAATTACAAACCACAGATCTGCAAGAAAACTTAAGTTGGTGTCACACGGGCGATTCAATCGTGAGATTTATTCCCGCGATCCAATCAGGAGCTGATCGCAGATCAAATCGTAGGCCAAATGTAGTTCAAACTTGTTGAAGATCGACTGTCCTTCCCTTTCTTTAAACACTCTCGTAAATCACAAAACATCTGCTGAACCTGTTACATGATAATTGTTATACTGACGGGCGCTGTGGCGTGGTGGTAAGATGTCGGCCTCTTAATCGGAAGGTCGAGGGTTTGAATCCCGGTCGCGGCCGCCTGGTGGGTTAAGTGTGGAGATTTTTCCGATCTCCCAGGTAAACTTATGTGCAGACCTGCTAGTGGCTTATCCCCCTTCGTGTGTACACGCAAGCATAAGACCAGGTGCGCACGGAAAAGATCCTGTAATCCATGTCAGAGTTCGGTGGGTTATAGAAACACGAAAATATCCAGCATGCTTCCTCCGAAAGCGGCGTATGACTGCCTTAATGGCGGGGTAAAAACGGTCATACACGTAAAATTCCACTCGTGCAAAAAACACGAGTGTACATGGGAGTTTCAGCCCACGAACGCAGAAGAAGAAGTTATACTGCATCCTACAATTGTACGTATGTGCTGCTGTAATTGAACCAGGCTCCTTTCTGTGCACAATTGGTTTTTGTTACACCTGTGTCAGAATGCAAAATTATCTCATATTTTTTTTAAACATTTTACACATAGAAAGAGCAGCCAGGTCGTTGAGGTTGGTATATTTCCTGGAAGGATTATCCTTTCCCGTGTAAAATATTATATTGGTCTCTCAAGTGATTTACAAGAGAGTGAAAACTGAAATACTCACACATGTTCACTGTCAAACAGAAGAGTGCAAATTGTTCCATGACATTTGCTTTACACCCTTGGAAGTCTCCCAATCATTCCTACTTGTTTTGCAGTTTCACAACCTGCAAAATAACAATCAAACTAAGGTAATGATCTTCTGCCTCCTCCTCAGTCTCTTTCTACAATAGAATAAAGATTAAAAATCTAAACTAAAAGAGTGTTTTAAAGTAGTAATTATATCAAATATAACTGTTAATCAAAACTGCACACAGTTAGAAATCTGTACGTATACAACAAACTTAACAAAAACGAATTCCTAAAGAAAAACTGCCAAAACACCTTTGAGAAAGAACAGTTCCAACAGCCAGGCTGCATATCTGCATACACAGCAGCAACAACAAACAACAACAGCTGCGAACGGTTACGTTGTCGAAGCAATGCTAATGCAGCAGAACAAATCAAATCAAAGAGTAAATCATACAACTGAACTTCGCTTGGACCAACGTACAGGGAGGGGGGGTTTGCGGTGTGTTTAGCGGGCTGCGCATGCAAACTGACACAAGATCAAGATGATCATGTGCCTGTGGAAAACACAAACGCAGACCAGCAACAACTAAATAAAGCGTACTGCACAAAAGACATCAACTTGATCAAGATATATATACATACTGCAATGACTCGGTGCTCTCTTGTAACCAGTAAAGCCATTATTATGAAAGAAGAAAAACTGCTCAATAGGAACAGGAACTTCGCTCGAATGTCGCCATTACGAATCGCAACGAACGCTTCTTTTCTTGACAGACTTGTCAGCTGCTAAGTCACATGACACATTTTCGATCACATGTCTTCTGCTATGATTACATTAGGGTCGCTTGGTTCAGCTTGATGCAAAAAAATGAAACAAGTCGCGTAAGGCGAAAATACAATATTTAGTCAAGTAGCTGTCGAACTCACAGAATGAAACTGAACGCAATGCAACGCAGCAAGACCGTATACTCGTAGTCCACCGCTCACGGCATAGGCAGTGAAATTGACAAGAAGAGCGGGGTAGTAGTTGCGCTAAGAAGGATAGCACGCTTTTCTGTACCTCTCTTTGTTTTAACTTTCTGAGCGTGTTTTTAATCCAAACATATCATATCTATATGTTTTTGGAATCAGGAACCGACAAGGAATAAGATGAAAGTGTTTTTAAATTGATTTGGACAATTTAATTTTGATAATAATTTTTATATATTTAATTTTCAGAGCTTGTTTTTAATCCGAATATAACATATTTATATGTTTTTGGAATCAGCAAATGATGGAGAATAAGATAAACGTAAATTTGGATCGTTTTATAAATTTTTATTTTTTTTTACAATTTTCAGATTTTTAATGACCAAAGTCATTAATTAATTTTTAAGCCACCAAGCTGAAATGCAATACCGAAGTCCGGGCTTCGTCGAAGATTACTTGACCAAAATTTCAACCAATTTGGTTGAAAAATGAGGGCGTGACAGTGCCGCCTCAACTTTCACGAAAAGCCGGATATGACGTCATCAAAGACATTTATCAAAAAAATGAAAAAAACGTTCGGGGATTTCATACCCAGGAACTCTCATGTCAAATTTCATAAAGATCGGTCCAGTAGTTTAGTCTGAATCGCTCTACACACACACACACACGCACACACGCACACACGCACACACACACGCACATACACCACGACCCTCGTTTCGATTCCCCCTCGATGTTAAAATATTTAGTCAAAACTTGACTAAATATAACAACTTTTATTGGTACACGGCGAGTAGGTGGTGTGCTTTCTGCCAGCTACTGAAGCCGCGCGCGAGGCAATGGGGCGTTGCTCTACTCTGACCTTTTATCGGCCACGCACGGTCCGATCAGTACATCCTCACTGTTATCTCCCACCCCCCCCCCCCCCCCTCCCCTTCATTTTTCTCCCTATGAATTTTGTGTGTGTGAAAACATGTAACAGACAGTCCCAGGATTCGTATGTTTAAAGTGAGATGATATGGCTATTGGTAAGCAAGTAAAACTGACCATGCATACAGCCTTTATCAAATTATTTTGTTACCTTTTTTCCCCCTCCAAACTATACTTTTATTTCAAATATAAAATTTTCGTTCTTTTTAGATCGGGCCAGGAACTCCACACGCAAATTTCGTATACTTTCGCCGGATCAGTTTTGAAAGTTCCCAAATGTAAAATATGCAACTATGATGCTAGTGACATACGATATGAAAGACAAAACAAATCCTTAGCAGAAAAAAACAATGCTTCAGCGGATGATGACATTATTCAAAGTTGCTGCAGAAAAACAATTTTCTTCTGCAGCGGCATTTGTTTTTCTGCAGAATAACCGAATAAAGTCATAATCCGCTAAGGATACAAAACGATAGGGAGAGAAACACAAAGAAAAAGAAGAAACAAGAAGGGCAAAGCCCATACGACTCACATGCTTGACCTTGACCTTTACATGACCTTGACCTTCAGGGTCAAGGTCAAATAACTAAATATCGCAATGACATCATACACTAAGAACTGCTTTACACATTTTTCCTACCAAAATACATGTGACCTTGACCCAAGATCAAGGTCATCCAAGGTCATGCAACACAAAGCTGTTAATTCAAGACATAGGAAGTACAATGGTGCTTATTGGCTCTTTCTACCATGAGATATGGTCACATTTAGTGGTTCACTACCTTATTTTGGTCACATTTCATAAGGGTCAAAGTGACCTTGACCTTGATCATATGTGACCAAATGTGTCTCATGATGAAAGCATAACATGTGCCCCACATAATTTTTAAGTTTGAAACAGTTATCTTCCATAGTTCAGGGTCAAGGTCACTTCAAAATATGTATACAATCCAACTTTGAAGAGCTCCTGTGACCTTGACCTTGAAGCAAGGTAAACCAAACTGGTATCAAAAGATGGGGCTTACTTTGCCCTATATATCATATATAGGTGAGGTATTCAATCTCAAAAACTTCAGAGAAAATGTGAAAAATGTGAAAAATAGCTGTTTTTTAGACAACATTTATGGCTCCTGCGACCTTGACCTTGAAGCAAGGTCAAGATGCTATGTATGTTTTTTGGGGCCTTGTCATCATACACCATCTTGCCAAATTTGGTACTGATAGACTGAATAGTGTCCAAGAAATATCCAACGTTAAAGTTTTCCGGACGGACGGACGGACGGACGGACGGACGACTCGGGTGAGTACATAGACTCACTTTTGCTTCGCATGTGAGTCAAAAAAGGGGGAGTGTATCAATTGAAACCTTTCTGAGAAAACAACCACCCAACCATTATTGAACTATGATGTTCTTCGTGCAGCAGGGCATAAAGCCATCACAAGTCCATCGTCAGTCCTCATCGAGGTGCCGGCTGTGGGGTGTGTGTAGAATCTGCGCAGAAATTAAACAGGCAACCTGAACAGCTGTCAAGCCATTATATTGTGATACACACACACACACACACACATACACACACACACACACACAGTAACTGTACACAGCATTGTGAAATGATTTAGAAGAGAGAGAGAGAGAGAGAGAGAGAGAGAGAGAGAGAGAGAGAGAGAGAGAGAGAGAGAGAGAGAGAGAGCACGCCAATGCAATCGTATGTAAGCATCATTTGGTGGTCGAAGCAATGTCGCGGTACACTGTGAACCTGTCGGTTACAGGATTTGAACCCCCCATGAACCCATGCACCAAAAGATAACACAAAAGGAATTATGACCGTTTTCTTTCTTTTTCTCCTTGTTAATTTCTTAGTGACACTGTTTTATGTATTAGGAAAAGCAACTGAGTACGGGGCACCATGTGTTTATTAATTCTATATTGTGCATTCTATGCATGTAATGTGTTCTATGCATAGAGAATGCATTCTATACGCATAAAATAGCTTTCTTTGTGCATAGATCTAGAATGCATTATCTGCCCACAGAAAGCATTCTTTGCATAGAATGCTTTCTATGTGCATAGAATGTATTCTTTAGTATTATGCATTTTGTATGTGAACCAACAATTCATTTGTATAACATAAATGTTTATTCTCTACGTCGAATTGAATTATATAACAGGGAATGACATTCTTTACATTGAAAGAATTCTATGTTATAGAACAAAATTCCCTGTTATAAAATTCATTTCTATGTTACAGAATTGATTAGTTTGTGATAATACTGATATATCAGTTATCACAGAATTTGATTCTTTGTGTACACAATAATATGAAATGTTCACAATGTATTCCATGTGTACATTATTCTTTGTGCAAAATGCATTCTATGTGCCGCGCCGCAATTCATTCTGTGATCACCATAGAATGCATTTTACAGATATAATTTAATTCTATTGCAATAGAATTAAATTCAACTACTTTTTTTTTTAAACAAAGAATCAAATTCAAATATATGAAATCTTACTCTGTAACAAAGATTCAAATCCTGTAAGTATAGAATTGAATCCAATGTATAGAACTACATTCTATAGCATTTATAGAATAATATTTCATGTTATACAAATAAATTCTTTGTTCAGATACAAATTTACGATTGACACAGAATGCATTCTATGCACACAATGCATTCTATGCGCATATAATGTTTCTAAGAACATAGAATGCCTTCTATGCGCATAGAATGCATTCTATGCATATAATGCTCAATATGCAATTAATGGACATATGGCGCCCCCATTTCACAAAGAAACGGAAAAAATGATTTTTATAGCTACTGTAGTTGATATTCATGAACTTGACGTAGTAGCTTTCACTCCAACGTGCTCTGTGGTATTCTGTTGGGAAGCTGCAAAGACCAAATGCAATCAGAAATCGTCTACTGATAGCGCAGCAGTAGAATCTACTGAAAGTGTAGCAGTAGAAGATGAAACTGTGAAGAGAAAATGATGTCGGTAGATCTATACACAATGACTCCCATCGTCCGTTTCCCCGTTCATCAACTCTCTCAGGGACATAGACAGGCACAAACACATAGTATACTAGGGACACACACACACGCCGCACACACACACACGCACGCGCGCATACTTCATACATTATCATTGAGTGGAGACCCCGAAGTAGTTAACATACATGTGTACAATCTATGATCACATAAACTTACATAGAACTTACCAGCTAGGGGTGAGAAATTATTCTGCCAACTTCAATTGAATGGTTCTGCGTCTACTGTGATTCACTTCTTATCTGTTGACTGGACGTAGATCTAACTCTGGGCGAGAACCGGGTGGCTGAACAGAGGTGAACACGGAGTAAACAGGGAGTGACTGCAAGCGAGATAATAAACTAAGAGTAATACCTAATATACTGGACTCGCAACGAAATATATAAACAAATGACAATGGACAACGTTTCGACCTAAAGGTCTTCAACAGGTAAAAAAAATGAAAACAACAATACATTTATAACAAAACGACTTATCAGAGAAGATGGCGATGCTTCACAGCGCATCGCCATCTTCTCTGATAAGTCGTTTTGTTATTTGTATTGTTGTTTTCATTTTTTTTTTAACCTGTTGAAGACCTTTAGGTCGAAACGTTGTCCATTGTCATTTGTTTATATATTTCGTTGCGAGTCCAGTATATTAGGTATTACTCTTAGAGGTGAACACTTCAAAGTAAAACCAAAGCTGTAAATCAGTCAACAGTGTGTTCAAACAAAAACAAACTGCACATCTTGCTTACCACACTGGGAAGATCGAGATTCGACCACATGATACATGTACACTTTGTGATTTCCTGATTTACTCCTCAACCGTTTGTTGTGACCTCCCGTTTGTTCACAGATCTAAATGCAAGGAATGGCATTTTCGGCTAGAGAAAAATAAAGATGTTGATACAATCTAATCAACCCGTACTCCTCTGACTGTGTTTTAAATACAACTCTTCAATCATAATTTTGCTATCCATTTTGTCGGACTTTCTAGCAGCAATTCAAACAGAAAATAATGAATGCATGTTGCATTAACTAAAAATATCACAAGAAAAAATGGAGTAGATCTAACGTAACTATGAACAAAAATGACAAGACGTTTCTCTACAACATGCCCACAAATGTTTGATCCCAGGTAGCACTCACATTAGGAAATGGGCTTTTGTTATAACATGGACACAAAAATTATATATATACTGTCTCACTTACCTTGCAAGTGTGAACAAACAAACATGAGTTGAACAGCGCGCTCTCAGACTTTAAAAAACAAAATGGCTGACAGTAACTCACAGTTGTCTGTTTACCGCATTTTACTGTGTGAGCAGAGATGAAGTGCTTGACATTCATTCTTGGAAAAGTTTCCAAAAGGACTAAAAAATGAAATTGAATAAATCATAAATAGAAAAACAGTATTATTCTGCAGATGTATTCATGTTACATGCACGTTTGCAAAATGAATAGTGCATGTCCTTCGCGCAATGATACGTAGTACTTTTTGAATAAAGTAGGGCAGTCTCCTGAAAGTACTACAGTAAGCGTAGTACTTTTACTTCAGCTGTGGTACTTGTACTTCACCAGGGTACTCTCGGTACTATAGTACAAAGTACAAAGTACTCTAGTGTACCACACAGTACTATAGTACATGGTACATTTACTTCACAGTACTATAGTACAAAGTACTTTGTACTATAGTACAATATGGTACATACTATAGTACATGGTACATTTACTGCAGTTTACTATAGTACAGGGTACATTTACTATAGTTTACTATAGTATACTATAGTACATCGTGTGGTACTTTTTCAGCTGGGGCATCACAGACGCGCTCTTATTGACAGGCGCGCATATATATAGTGTGGACAATTATACACGAGCGCTTATCGTTTACATAGCCTATTGTGATATATGCATGGCCACTATGATCATCGAATCACCGACCACTCAACACTGACTTGTTTCTACCACCCGGACAACACAAACTCCGTTGA
The DNA here is from genome assembly GCF_037325665.1 of Littorina saxatilis. Classification (NCBI taxonomy): domain Eukaryota; kingdom Metazoa; phylum Mollusca; class Gastropoda; order Littorinimorpha; family Littorinidae; genus Littorina; species Littorina saxatilis. The sequence continues at coordinate 73,553,888 of NC_090245.1, forward strand.
GAAGGATTATCATAACACAAGTTATCTAAGCTTCAAGCAGGCTACTCCAGTCGACACCGACTACATAGTGGAAGGTCCCGCTTGGGGGATTACACACCGTGCGACGGGAGCGATCAACTGATTACTCATTACATGAATTATTTTGAAGGGTTGAAATCAGTCATTCCTTTTCTATTCAGATTATGGCCATGGGCCGCAAGGAGACAATGAGGTCATCATAGTTTCAGTAGACCGATTGCACATGAATGTCACAACGTGACATTCTTTCAGTCAGTCATAATAAACACAATTCACTACGTCAGTCAGTGTTTCATTCGTTCGAGCTTAAAACTACATCATTTGTGTTTAGATACATCTACAACAACAGTGACAACAAACGCGGCATGCTGGGCCGTATGTGTGTGTCTGTTAAGTTTTGCTACAACGGTCTAAATAATCAGACCTGTGATGCAGGAACTTTTTCGTAGGCATCCATAGAATGGTCTGCATGATGCGATGCTGACACACGTCGACGAGCACTGGCAGGCACAAAGACAAGAATCTTAAAAATAAAATAATACATTGTAGCCTACGTTGACTCTGGATAGACTAGAAAGTCATACCCGCACTGCTGCCGATCGGACTCGAACTGCACAGTAGTCAAGGCCGCTAACAACAAACCGGCTGTGCAATGCGGGATGCTTCAACAAACCACACACATGGCTGTATAAAGAGCGGGTTTAGCATTTTACATGATCTCTTATTTGAAGAGAGTATCTTGATCATCATCTTCACTGCACGTATCGTTATACAGCCTTCCATATCGAATAAGAAGCAAAAGCTTGGTGGAAATAGTTGACTGTGTTCTGGGGTAAAAACTAAAAATCCAAAGAGTGTATTATTACTGAACTGAGGAAATGTGGATTGGATGTGGGTGAATGACCATCTCAGTGGCAGGGGAATGGGAGTGTGCATGTGTGTTTGGTGTGTGTGCTTTTAATTTTCCTTGTGTGTGTATATATATATATGTGAGTGAATAAAGAGAATATAGAGAATATAAATAAAGAGTGGGCACAATTACGTGAAATTAGTTTACTTATATCCGTCCATGCATATTATTATTATTATTATTTTGTTCTTGACGCAATTATGATATTGTATATATACATTTGATGTACATGCGCGAAATGCATATTTAACTCTGTGACGTTGCGCTTTACAAGCATTATTCAGTAATCCGAGGTTGTTTTTTTGTTTTCTTCAGTATGCAAACAAAAGCAAGCCGTAAGCAAACATTACAGGTAGCCTTCTATTATAGCGCATATGTGCCAGGATTATGGGATCATCATTCGAAACTTCCGACTTTGTGTAGCTGATCTTTCACCCTTCACACCACGTGTCATGGAGTGAGTTATGTGTGATCTCTGCCATCGTGTGAGCGTTTGTGTTTGGTTGGATTGCTGCACTTTGAACATTCATTAATTTATTATCTTGAGGAAGTTGTGGTATCCACCGAGTCAGTCAAATTAACATAGAATGTGTGTGTCGTGCTGTGTGAAATAGGCGGGATTCAGGAAGTTATACGGAATAGTCAATTTCATCATTAGTGAGACCGTATCCAAAGATAAATCAGACCAGTGATTAGGAAGAGAGAGAGAGAGAGAAAGAGAGAGAGAGAGAGAGAGAGAGAGAGAGAGAGAGAGAGAGAGAGAGAGAGAGAGAGAGAGAGAGAGAGAGAGAGAGAGAGAGAGAGAGAGAGAGAGAGAGAGAGAGAGATCACAATGATGAAGATTGTATAAGTTTGAAATTGAATGAGGCACGCGTGAGTTTGTGTGTGTATACGAGTGTTTGTTTAAGGCGTATGTGTGTCCGTTTTTCTATATATGTGTGGTGCGAATTTTATGTGTTCGAGATTTGCAAGAGGCCATGTCTGTGTGTGTAACTATGGGTGTGTACGTGTATAAGAGAGACATAGAGAGGGAAAGAGAGCGAGCGAGAGAGGGGAAACAGATTTGTCCTTTGCTGGGGGCAGTGCTGAACTTCTACTTAATTTAAATGTTGTGACCCAAGTACATAACTTTCTTCCTTTTTGAAACTGAATCGGCATCGCCCTCATTGGGCCATATTTCTTCCAAAACACACCACACACACTTCTGTTTTTTAACTCTTCTTTTATTTGTGTCCAAAATGCAGAAAGAGAAACACTACATTTACAGAGAAAGCACTGTACACAAAGAAAAGATCATATTTAAACCAAAAAAACACGCACAAAAAAAGAAGGAACCTCTCTAAAGAACTCGCGAGTGATCCGGTATGAAAGTGGACAGCTTCGATCATGGAAATACAGACACTTAATATAACCTTTACCGGATGTCGCATTTAGCTACACACTGCCGATGTAACAGTTCTCTCACGACCCATACAAAATAATACATCTCACATAGGCGTCGCCATACTGTTTCTACCGAAGATACAGGTCTCTCACGACCCATGCACGTCACAGAAGCTTTCAGTGTCTATCCCTCTGCTACCCATACACTAGCAGAAGCTTTCAGTGTCTATCCCACTGCTACCCATACACTAGCAGAAGCTTTCAGTGTCTATCCCTCTGCTACCCATACACTAGCAGAAGCTTTCAGTGTCTATCCCACTGCTACCCATACACTAGCAGAAGCTTTCAGTGTCTATCCCACTGCTACCCATACACTAGCAGAAGCTTTCAGTGTCTATCCCTCTGCTACCCATACACTAGCAGAAGCTTTCAGTGTCTATCCCTCTGCTACCCATACACTAGCAGAAGCTTTCAGTGTCTATCCCTCTGCTACCCATACACTAGCAGAAGCTTTCAGTGTCTATCCCTCTGCTACCCATGCACGTCACAGAAGCTTTCAGTGTCTATCCCTCTGCTACCCATACACTAGCAGAAGCTTTCAGTGTCTATCCCTCTGCTACCCATACACTAGCAGAAGCTTGACTTTTTAAATTGTATGGGTCCTGTATAACACAGGAAGCACAGTAACGGTTAGTTTTAACTTACATATAATATACAAGTAACTAATTACGTAATTAGTATGATTTCGAAGAATACCTAACAATAGTAACATTTCCTTGGAGTAGTTTGACTAGTTCAAGAGATCTAAACAACGAAGTGACTGTGGTAAGATGAACAAAGTTCAAGAGATATCAGTGTTTTATTGTGTCTCTGGGTTGTGGATGACCCAGAAAGTCCGGCAAAGGTTATAGAGTAAGTGTGGCATTGCAGGGCAGACTTCTTCTTCTTCTTGGCATTCGCAGGCAGGGCAGACAAAACGGTTCATCTGTGCCACCATCTTCCAGCTGTGGCCATGGAGAAACAGCCTGTAAACACACAACATACAGGCACAATGTTAGACACTCACAATGAACAAACTGATTTCATAAATTGAAGGGGAAAAAACCATGTTGATACTCCGCTTCTTCTTCAGTAGAGCCATCAAAATCAATTGGGTGATTATTCTGAGGCTATTTAGTGGGATATATATGCTCCTACCTATACCAAAATACCAAACAAAATCCTAATCGCGGAAGTTAATGTGACTGAAGGATAGAAGCACCGGACAATGGCTGTCCTTCCCCTGCTCGCAGCTACATCCTATGTAACGATGTGAGATTGGCCCCTCTGTCACCATACCCCCTCAATATAGTTCAGACTGAAATGTTTCCCGGTAAAATTAAAGAAGTGAACTTATTTAAGGACAAAAGACATGTCAGTTTCTTGCATGTGATTGTGAAGAAACTTGGTGGTGAAATTGAATAGATTTCACCCAAATATTTTATTGCTTCAAAAACGCGTACCAAGTGGTTACATCCCTTGAATGAAAAGGGAAACATTTTAGAATGAATCACATTTCTAAGTTTAAACTAAAAAAAATTGGTTGGACAAATTTGACCCCATGAATGTTAGGTACATACGTTCGCTCGTCAGTACTATTGAAGGGTGTTTTCATGTTCAGTGTGAAGTTAATACAAGCTCAACGAGCCTCCTAATCGGGAGGTCGTGAGTTTGAATCCCGGTTGCTGCCGCCTGGTGGGTTAAGAGTGGAGATTTTTCAGATCTCCCAGGTCAACTTACGTGCAGACCTGCTTAGTGACTTAACCCCCTTCGTGTGTACACGCAAGCACAAGACCAAATGCGCACGGAAAAGATCCTGTAATCCATGTCAGAGTGCGGTGGATTATGGAAACACGAAAATACCCAGCATGCCTACTCAACGAAAGCGGAGTGAGCTGACTATGGTCTCAGAGTATAGTGTGGGGAACCCAAATGGGCAAAACGAGCTCACACGTAACCAGAAAAATTGTGGAACGCGGAAGAAGAAGAAGGTCACCGGTGACCGATGACTTTAAGTGTTCAGTATGTGAGTGTTTGCTGCATCATCTATACCAGAAAACTAGTGTTTGGCCTGTTATTCTTCTTCTGTGTTCATGGGCTGAAACTCCCACATACACTCGTGTTTTTGCATGAGTGGATTTTTACAAGTATGACACCCCCCCCCCCCCCCCCCCCCCCACTATTTAGGCAGCCATACGCCACTTTCTGAGGAAGCATGTTGGGAATTTTCGTGTTTTTATAACCCACCTAACTCTGACATCGATTACAGGATCTTTTTCGTGCGCACTTGGTCTTGTGCTTGCGTGTACACACAAAAGGGGACAAGGCACTAGCTGGTCTGCACATAAGTTGACCTTGGAGATTGGAAAAATCTCCACCTTAACCCACCAGGCGTGGCCGGGATTCGAACCCACTACCTTTGGCTTTGGAGGCCGGCGTCTTACCACCAAGCCATTGTGCTTGTCAGCGTGTTATAAAGTTCCTTCCGAGAAATGTTTTCACGCCGCCATTTTGCCTTTTGGAATTTCTTTTCTTTCTGTATCTCATTCTTCTACTTTTGCTATGTCGTATTCGGAGTCCGAGAACAGTGTTGCTGGTACTGATTGCTCAGATAAAGCTCTGAGCTTGCTTGCTGAGCTTGCAATTGGCCATGATTATGAAGAAGGGGATTGTTCTGGTCTTGAAATCTGAGATGGAGGAGATAAGGTCAAATGAATGACATTTTTCTCTTGAGGTCTACATTCAAACTCAATGTCTATTATAATGCAAAGGCAAAGACACTTTTCGCAAGTCACCCTTTGAAACTCAGCCTCAGTTGATAAACTACTGAGAATGCCAGGTTTTCATTGCTAAGATTAATGCTGAAAATGGCCATTCACTGATGCAGTTATCGAGTTCTTTCATGGTAGTACAAAGTGATGAGGGGACACCCTCAGGGCTAAGCTGTACTTAATAAAAATAGGTGTCCCTTTGTCCTAGGTGAAACATACAGTAGAATGCAATTACTGGAGTGGCAAAGAAAGAGAATAAATGATGAAAACTCACCGCCAGGTCCAGGGATCCCACATGAATGTGCAGGGATTTCTTCATGTACTGGTTGGCCAGTTGCTGAACGTCTGCCGACCATGTCGCACCGAATGTCTGCCGGCCATGTCGCACTGAACGTCTGCCGGCCATGTCGCACTGAACGTCTGCCAGCCATGTCGCACTGACCGTCTGCCGGCCATGTCGCACTGAACGTCTGCCGGCCATGTCGCACTGAAAGCAAATTAAAACAAATGTAACTGAAAGCAAATAAAAACAAACATTTTGTAACTTTATTTTAGCCATACAACATTGTTAATACGAAGCCAATAAATGAATAATCAGGCATTATTTTGTGTTTCTCAAATATTGAGCATACAAATTATAAGGAATGATTTTTTGAAATAATATTAATTCCCATCACTTCACGGGACACTACATGAAGACATTATTTTGGTGAACATTACAATTGTTTAAAAATCGTCATTAAACACTCAAGTCAGGCTGAAGGTTTACTGAAACTTGTTGTTGTTAACCACCACCGACTGACCTGGTCATGACGGTCTGTCTGTCGGGGTGGATCTCAAACAGCCCCTTGCAGATGTCACGTTTGAACCCCATGTCCAACATCCTGTCAGTCTCGTCTAGAATCTGAAAATAAGAAACATGATCCAGTCAACCCAGCACCGTCACCGTTACATGATCCAGTCAATCCAGTACTGCAGGGGCTCACATCCACGCCGGACATCCACGGATATTTTTTCCAAATATCCTAAACATTTTTCATGCAGGAGGACATATGTCCTATTGTTTTTTTTCACAAAGTGGTCATCGTCCGATTATGCTTTCATTTGATCCGGACATTGTCAATACTTTCCAATTTACAGTAGTTTGATTTGCTATTGTATCGATGTTTTGCGAATCGATGTGTCTTTCAGCAGACAAAACTTGGGGAGACCTTATGTGCTTTTTATAGAGAAGAGCTTTCAAGTGTCGCAACTCTGAATGTTCCAAGCCCGTTGACAGTTACTTGCATCCCTTCGTGGAAAAAAGCAACATGCCGCCAAAACAAAAATTGGTGCTAGAAAAAGGCCAGAAGCACCGAGAAATATAATCACACCTGAGAACCAAGACATGCTCATGCGTGTGTACCTCGAGGGGCCAAAGGGTGACATTTAAAATAAAACAGTGAAGCTTGTAGAAATGTGAGCATCCACCAGAAAGCGAATGTGATGGCAAGAGAAAGAAACAATCACAGTGAGTTGTTGTCATTAGCTCAGTGACAGAATAACACGTTTTTATAACTTTGATTTGTTGTTACCCTTTTGCCAATGAAAATTATTTTATTTGTTCTGTTACCTTTGTGACAAGAAACTTGTCCTTCTGTTATTTTGACGTCATTTTTGATGTTTCATTAACACGACCTTGCGACACCAAGCCTCATCAATTTGTTTTCCATGAGACATTGGTAACATTGTATCAACATGACACCTGTCACAACAAGCCATGTAACATTGTATCAACATGACACCTGTCACAACAAGCCATGCAACATTGCATCAACATGACACCTGTCACAACAAGCCATGCAACATTGTATCAACATGACACCTGTCACAACAAGCCATGTAACATTGTATCAACATGACACCTGTCACAACAAGCCACGCAACATTGTATCAACATGACACCTGTCACAACAAGCCATGTAACATTGTATCAACATGACACCTGTCACAACAAGCCATGTAACATTGTATCAACATGACACCTGTCACAACAAGCCATGCAACATTGTATCAACATGACACCTGTCACAACAAGCCACGCAACATTGTATCAACATGACACCTGTCACAACAAGCCACGCAACATTGTATCAACATGACACCTGTCACAACAAGCCATGTAACATTGTATCAACATGACACCTGTCACAACAAGCCATGTAACATTGTACAGACCTGTTTACCCCTAAAACATTGCATGTGTATTTTCTGGGAGCAAAATGAGGCAAATGTGTAGTTTTGTAATTGAATGTGTAGAATTTCTCGTCGACCTATCACAACAACAAGAACAATGATTGCTACTTTTTACCACATGTATTGATTGACTGACGGAAAAATGGGAATTGCAGACAGTGCAATGAGCATGATGTTTTCCTTTCCGCGAAGACAAGGCATGGGTAGTCCTGATGATATTTTGGCAGAAAGACTTGGTTCGGCGCATTGCTCGTCTTTTTCTTTTTGGTCGGTGGCCTTTCGGAGTCATTTTCTGCACAGTTCTCATCTTCACTTTCGTGTGCTCTGCGTTCAGCCATTGTGTCGAAACGCCCGCATGGTTTGGCAGTAACGCTTTCAGTTGTGCCCGGCATTTGCTTGGAGAAGCCTATTCGGCATTAACAAGCTGCAACGCAACGCCCGTGGGCGCTTTACGCGCTGCACGCAGCAAACGACTGCTGGCCGAAAACATGGATTGGAAAATGGATCGGTCAAGGGAGATGAAGAAAATTACGGATTGTGATATGCGTAGCCGAAACAATACCGTTTGCGTGCAGGGACGGGGCGGTGTGAGAACACAACGGGACAAGGAACAGGTGTAAAGACGAAAAAGAATTTTTTATTTTATTTTTTTAATTTTTATTTTTTTTTAAATACCGTTTGCGTAGAAAACGACAGACTTGCGTAGTTGCGTAGTATATTATTCAAATTCGTAGTTTACTACGCTCAATGTGTAGTGTAAACAGGTCTGCATTGTATCAACATGACACCTGTCACAACAAGCCATGTAACATTGTATCAACATGACACCTGTCACAACAAGCCATGTAACATTGTATCAACATGACACCTGTCACAACAAGCCATGTAACATTGTATCAACATGACACCTGTCACAACAAGCCATACTCTCACTCTTTCTTGTACAGACCATGGATTCTTTATAAAGAATTGTTTTCCACTCTTTATTTTATTCCACGGTCAAACCAATTAGCAATCGGTACATCTGACCGAGCACCCATATCTTTATCGGTATATATGCAAATCTTAATCGGTAAAATACCAGAAATTACGGGTAAATGCGATCCCTGGGGGAAGAAAAATGTGTTATCTCACCAGTCCTTTGTAGGGTTTTGCAACCATCTGACTGCTTCTTGACTCCCAGCTTGCTGAACTGACTTGTTGATCTTGTCTGCTTCCCACTTCATGTCAACAGACTCTGAAAAAAAACCCAGAGTGAAGTGACTATCAAGATCAAGATAAACTATTCTTAACATAACACATGTATGTGGCAGAAACGAGAACAAAGTTTAAAAAAAAAGAAAAAAGAATGCACTAAAGAATTAATGTACAACATGTATACAAATAAGAGGAAACAGGACAACGATTGGCGTGAGAAGAAGAAAGGAACAATTAATCAAAAGAGAGAGAGAGAGAGAGAGAGAGAGAGAGAGAGAGAGAGAGAGAGAGAGAGAGAGAGAGAGAGAGAGAGAGAGAGAGAGAGAGAGAGAGAGAGAGAGAGAGAGAGGCGGTACAACTGGGGCATATCAACTCCAACTAGAACTAACAGGAGACAGACAGACGTGCACCAACTGACAGTGACACTATACCGTGGTCTAAAGTAACACTGGCTAGCTAATCTAGACACAGCCATCGTTGAACGCTGAAGAAGAACTGGCTAGCTGTTGACTTCAAAATCCTTGATAAACAAACCTCTGCTTTCTGTTGGGGTTGTCAATAGCCAACTTGCAAAATACCCTGTTTGGGTAGCTTTCCGGTGCGAGAGATATGCAAGATTCACTTCCCTGCAGGCATATTTTTGCTCAAGAGTTACCGTTCCTTCCATAGATCAGTGCGCTATCATGGCGACTGAATGGCAGAATAAGTTTTCATGCGTTACAATTACCAAAGTTGCAGAATTACCTATAAAAAAAAAGAAGATTGTATGCACACAGCGCCGGTACAGGATTTTGTTCCGTGGGTTCACCGTCAAAAAAAAGTCTTGCATTTTTCTCACTGATTTTGATGAGCACTGTGAATTGCATCATTGTTATGTAACACATGGTAACTGTCACAGTGGATTTGCCCAGAAGGTAGTCGATTACATAATCAGTGAGACAATATCAATAAACAGTCATCAAGAGTTAAAAAACCCAGTTAAATTGAATTGATAAAATTGAGCACAGGAAGCTGAAAAACCTTTACATTGTATTGATAAAATTTTCAAGAGCACAGGAAGTTAAGAATTCAGATGTTGAATATTAGAAAGTAGAAGCCCGAATGTGTTGTTGACTTTCATTTTTGCTCATATTGAGAATTGTAATGCGAAGGTTCAGCAAAGCGGTCTTTATTATATTGTCATACAGGGTGACCCCCCCCCCCCCCCTCCCCCCCCCCATAAAAAAAAAATGCTAATGACTTCTACATTGGTTAACCGAACCACTTCATATTTTCGGGACATAAACTTTTGCCAATGCATGACCGTTCCACAAAGTGACAGTTTCATATTTCAAAAGGTCTGACTTTTGTGCAAATTTAAAATAAGTTGCCAAATTCAGGGATCGACTCAACAGTACGAGGTTTAAAATTGAGCAGAAGCTAAACAAACCCAATTTAAGCTCTCCAGATTGTTATCTTTGGAGTAATTTGAATGACATATTATACCATAATCAACATTCGATAATCAGTGACTTGAATACAGCAATTAATCACAGGATCAGGGTATTTCCAATGGATGATTTTGTTTTTGTCATTGATGAATTTTGCGCAACATTGCGCAAATGTAACTTTACAATGAAGGGATTAATTTTTCCAGTCATTTGAGTTTAGCAAATATTTTCATACTTGTTGTGGATGAACTTCAGTTCGTCCACGACCATTCTACAAAGTTTCGAGTCGTAGGTAAAATGGTCCGACATTTACTGTTTCTCCAAAACGTGTTCCAAATTACACCTCCAAACTTCTCATTTGCACGAAAGCTTTCCTGTCTAGGGATTGCCCTTAACCTAGCTATAACTTTTTTCTTCAGGTCACTGATGATCTACAGGGTGGAGGGAGTGTTTGTGTATACTCAGACATTCAGATAATCCAAAAGGTAAAAGTCTAGAAGGTTTAAATTAGGTAAGAATTGCTACCGTTCAATGTAAAATTCTGTTCTGTTGAGTCGATTGCCGAATTTGGCAACTTGTCTTAATTAGCACAAAAGTCAGAACATTTAAAGTAAAAAAATTGCCACTTTGTGGAAGGGTCATGCATAGGATAGAGTTTATGTCATCCAAATTCACAGTGATTCAGTCAACAGATGTAGAAGTTATTAGCATTTTTGAGGGTTGCATTTTTGGGGGGTCACTGTACCACTACCAGGGCAAGTCTACACAACCAACACCCTCCCAGTTACAGCCAAAAAAAGACAATAAATGTTTAACTCACAGGTTCAAAGGGCTGCACCATGTCATCCTGGATCACATACTTTTCCCCAAACTCTTTCTTCTTCAGGTACAGTAAAGTCGTGGGGAGGACAAGGGCGCACGCATAGTGGAATGGCCATTTTGTCCTGAGAAAACCAGAAAACTCAATGAAATAATGTACGCATGGTCGTATGCTGTCATGGGATCACGCAGTGTTATGCCCATTATGTCATGAAAACCCCCAGAAAAACTGAATGTAATATTGCAATCCATTTTGCAGGTGGTCAATCTCTTTCCAGATTTGTTCTTGGTCATTGCTGACACCAAATGGGTGAATCTCCATTTGGACTCACCAAGTGAATGGACGTAAAGCTTAATGTTACTAGTACTACCACTAATGCATTGATCTTTATCACTATTGACTGAAAGGTCCACAACATCTTCTTCGTTCATAGGCTTAGACTCCCACGTTCACTCATGTTTTAGCAACACGAGTGGATTTTTATGTGTATGACCGTTTTCACCCAGCCGTACTGGCGGCATATGCCGATTTCGGGGGCAGGCATGCTGGGTATTTTCGTGTTTCTTTAACCCACTGTACTCTGACATGGTTTACAGGATCTTTTCTGTGCGCACTTGGTCTAATGCTTGCGTATAAACACGAAGGGGGTTAAGTCACTAGCAGGTCTGCATACAAGTTGACCTGGGAGATCAGAAAAATCCCCACGCTTAACTCACCGGGCGGCAGCGGCCAGGATTCGAACTCACGACCTCCCGATTAGGAGGCCGACGTCTTACCACCATGCGACTGCGCTTGTCTGGTTTGTTTGTTTGCTTAACGCCCAGCTGACCACGAAGGGCCATATCAGGGCGGTGCTGCTTTGACATCTAACGTGCGCCACACACAAGACAGAAGTCACAACACAGGCTTCTCTCACCCAGTCACATTATTCTGACACCGGACCAACCAGTCCCAGCACTAACCCCATAATGCCAGACGCCAATTTTAAAGTCTTAGGTATGACCCGGCCGGGGTTCGAACCCACGACCTCCCGATCACGGGGCGGACGCCTTACCACTAGGCCAACCGTGCCGGTCGCTTGTCTGGTCCACAATATCAAATGCTACTGAAGTTTTGAGAAGTTGATGTCAGTTGTCACATTGAGCACTTCAGCAGCTGCTATTCTGCTTGAATGAAACAGAGAGCACCGTCTCGGTCATAGGCCACTAGGCAGGGGAAATGAAACAAGTCACCTAAGCTGAAATCACTACATTTAGTGAAGCTGTCAAACTCGCAAAATGAAAGTAAACGCACTGCATTATCTTTAACCAAGACCGCATAGCATCGTCAGTCCCCTTTCTTTCTTTATTTGGTGTTTAACGTCGTTTTCAACCACGAAGGTTATATCGCGACGGGGAAAGGGGGGAGATGGGATAGAGCCACTTGTAAATTGTTTCTTGTTCACAAAAGCACTAATCAAAAATTTGCTCCAGGGGCTTGCAACGTAGTACAATATATTACCTTACTGGGAGAATGCAAGTTTCCAGTACAAAGGACTTAACATTTCTTACATACTGCTTGACTAAAATCTGTACAAAAATTGACTATATTCTATACAAGAAACACTTAACAAGGGTAAAAGGAGAAACAGAATCCGTTAGTCGCCTCTTACGACATGCTGGGGAGCATCGGGTAAATTCTTCCCCCTAACCCGCGGGGGGTGTCAGTCCCCTGCTTGGGGAAAAGGCAGCAAAATTGACGAGTATAGTGCAGTACGCCAGTAGTGGTTGCGCTACACCAGATAGCACGCTTTTCTGTACCTCTATTCTTTATCACTTTCTGGGCTTGTTTTTAATCCTGGTTTGTTTGGTGTTACCATAGGATAAGGGGGGGGGGGGGGGTTGGGTGGGGTATCTCTGCAGAGTCCCTGGACATCTTCAACAAGCCCAGGATCTCCACCCTAATCCCCCCCCCCCAACCCCTTCTACATCCTTCCTCTCCTTCCCATTCACTTCAAAGTAGGGCTTATCCAACTTGACTAGAAGTCTGAAATTAAGTGTGGTGGCCCCCCCACCCTACTCCATCTTTCCACCTTCCTTACTCTCTCTTCCCATCAGCCATGTAATATCCATTAGGCATTTTTCTTTCTTACTATCCTGATTTTAAGTTCAGACTCTCTTCTTTCCTTACTCTCATATATGTATACATATATCCCTCCTACATCCACTTCCCACCCCTATGTCTTCTCTTCTTCCCTAGGCCAAGTGTCACAGTGGGGGTCGCACAACCTGAAACATTTGCAGGTCCACGCTTGGCTCTCTACGTATCTACTTTCTTTTATTTTGTGAGCACTTGGGGGAGGTGGGGGGGAGTGGGACAGAGTCCTCATAATCATATTTACCCATTGGACTTAGCATCGAGAACAGACTTACTCTGACCGAAAGCAAACAAGGAACAGTCATACTAATCGGCAGAATTTTCAACCTGTTGGAACTTTTTGAAGGAGCTGATAAACTTATGAAAGAAGGACAAGAAGATAGGCAATAATCATAGGGAAAGAATATCCCCAATATCGGGGCCTATGGGAGTGTCCAAGCCACCGACCAGCATTGATCCCCACTCGGGCATATCGCCAGTTGATACTGACAGTGAACGGAATGACCCGTTAGTAGAGATCGATTTGTTCTGCTGATGCGGCTTAAACTTATCCTATAATCATGACTATTAACTGTATTACTATTAGTGATTATGCTGATTTTAGTTCGTATTTTTGCCGCCCTCCGTTTCTCTGCCTTTTTGTGCATTTCACATTTTTTGCATCTCTCTCTTTTCATTAATTTTTTTTATACATTTTTTTTTTATATTTTGAAGATAATTGTATGAGTTTCAGACAATTAGGGCGTTTATACACATGTGATTGTGATATTATGGGGAGATTTTCAAATCAACGCTCATTGCTTACACCGACTTTCGTAGCTTAGCAAAAATACGGGCCTGGAAAGGTCTGCCTGATAGGTATACTGTGAGAGGGTGGTGCAAGCACCATCAGTAAATTCTTTCAAAGGCTGACTTGATACACCTGAGGGGGGAGATCTAAACTTGGCAAAAAAATTATTTCAACAAATTTCAAACCCAAATTAAACCATTAATCCCCGTGTCATTTTATAGACACTTTATATGCCAGAATTTAGGCCGTTCACTTAACCTTCAGGATCACCATTTGGATTCAATATTTCTTTCACAGGTATCACGTGACCGCCGCTCAAGTAAGGGTACCCTCAAAATCGACCAGACAAAAACGGAAGAGCCGAATGAAAAATCGACAAAAAATCACAATAGGCAAAACTTTGCAACTTTGACATGTATACGAGAAGAAAGTCAAACCAATTATCTACCCTGAACAGATTGTTTTGTTTTGCTACCTTGCGTATTTTGCGTGCTATGCTATTCCTACTGATGCAGGTTTCGATCGCAAGAGCGGTCAAAAACGTGACTTTTTCCATCATTTTTTAGGGGTATCATGACAAAAAAGTCTGCACTTTAGCAATGATTTGGTGGATTGCTTTGACACTTTCAGAATATTTTACCAACATACTAGAGATACTTCGAGCGAAATGATGGATTGTTACAGATGTTTGTTAAAATGTTATGAAGTTTTTAATCTCGTCATAGGATTGTTTCCATGGGTCCAAAAAATGTATGACTTTGCATGTCTTTAGAAAAATGATTGATACACACACTGCTAAAGTTTTATGTGCGTGTAAGCACTGACGCAAATTTGCTGGACCAGTAAACACGCTACATATTTAAGTGATGATTCTGGTGCCACAGCGATGCCTAGCCAAGCGTGACCGTAGCATGTTTTAAGAGGCACGCAGCGATAACAGCTGTAAGCGCGAAACAGCGTGAACGTTCCATTTTTTCCTCATGTGTTTGCATGACTAGCAAATTAACGCCAGCAGCTACACGCAAATGAAACTTAGAATCTGTATCAATCATTTATCTGTAGATATGCAAAGTCATGAATTTTTTGGACACAAGTGAACAATCCTATGACAAGTTTAACAACATTTTCCGAAACATTGCGTCACATCTGGATAAATAACCGTAACGATCCAAACTTTCTAAAAGTATCTCTAGTACTATGTTGGTAACATATTCTGAAAGTTTCAAAGCAATCCACCAAGTCAATTAGTCATTGCTAAAATGTAGCGTTTTTTGACATGATACCCATAAAAATTGAAGTAAAACGTTCTGTTTTTGACCGCTCTTGCGATCGAAACCTGCATCAGTATGAATAGCATAGCAAGCGAAATAAGCAAGGTAGAAAAACAAAACAATCTTTTCAGGGTAGATAATTGGTTTGACTTTCTTCTCGTATGTCAAAGTTGTAAAGTTTTGCCTATTGTGATTTTTTGTCGATTTTTCATTCGGCTCTTCCGTTTTTGTCTGGTCGATTTTGAGGGTACCCTTACTTGAGCGGCGGTCACGTGATCCCTGTAAAAGAAATATTTAATCCAAAAGGTGATCCTTCTCTGGCATATACAGTTTTAATTAAATGACACAGGAATTAATGGTTTAATTTGGGTTTGAAATTTGTTGCAATAATCTTTTGGCCAACTTTATTACGGTGGGGAGGGGGTGGGGCTGGAGAGGGGATGAATCTAGTGGGGAGGGGAGGGGGGGGGGGAACAGACAGGGAATGGGTTTTGACAGGTGGTGCCTATGGGCTCGCACCTTGGAGCCAGGCCTCGACGATGGTTCTGAAGGCCTGGGGGGGGGGGGGGGGGGGGGAGTCTGCGCTGACAGCATCTTGGGGGATGTTATTCCAGAGGCGGATCACAGACTGAAAGAACGACGTTCTGTGCGGGACTGTGGGACCTGGAGTCTGATCTGGTGGTGTGCCCCCTGGTGTTGATCTTGGGACCGGTGTCAGTGTGGCTTCCCTTGGGACTGCCTCGACCAGTCCACTCATGATTTTGTACATCATGGTTGCCTTGGTCGCGGTGCGCCGTTGTATGAGGGGGGCCAGCTTGAGCCTGGAGACGAGTTCCGTTGCACTACTGGTGGGTTTGAAGTCGTGCAGGATCCTCCTTGCGGAACGACGCTGCGTCATCTCCAGGCTGTCGGACAGGCCCTTCTGACGTGGGTCCCAGACTGGTGAAGCATACACCAAGACCGATCCCACCAGTCCCTTGTAACAAGTGGCCTGAACAGGATGGGGGCAGCCCCTGAGGTTTCGGTAAACAAAGGCACTGGTTTTGTTTGCCTTAGCTGAGGTTACCTGGATGTGCACAAAGTCGACCCCCCCCCCCCCCCCCCCCTAAGTGGCACAGTCGTAAGACGTCGGCCTCCTAATCGGGACAGTGATGGCGCTAGTATTTTTCAAACCGGTACGCAAACTTTTATGATGCAAAAAGTCAAGAAAAAACCTGTACGCTGGTCATTGGAACCAGTAAGAGTCCAACTCGGAGTACTGGTTTTGTTGTTTTACCAGCACAAAAAAACCTGGTAGTTCTAAAAATCAACTGGTAGGTCATACCGGCAGCCAATTTTGTTCCGGTATTTTCTCATTTCAACCGGTAAAATACCGGTTAACGCCAATACTGTCGGGAGGTCGTGAGTTTGAATCCCGGTCGCTGCCGCCTGGTGGGTTAAGAGTGGAGATTTTTTCGATCTCCCAGGTCAACTTATGTGCAGACCTGCTAGTGACTTAACCCCCTTCGTGTGTACACGCAAGCACAAGACCAAGTGCGCACGGAAAAGATCCTGTAATCCATGTCAGAGTTCGGTGGGTTATAGAAACACGAAAATACCTAGCATGCCTCCCCCGAAATCGGCGTATGCTGCCTGAATGGCGGGGTAAAAACGGTCATACACGTACAAATCCACTCGTGCTAAAACCATGAGTGAACGTGGGAGTCTAAGCCCATGAACGACGAAGAAGAAGAAGACCCCCCCCCCCCCCAGACCCACCACAACCCCCCCCCCCCCTCCCCTCACTCAATCGCCCATGCTTGCTAATGCTTGAAGTTGAACTTTAGTGCATTGATTAAATTCACTCATGAGTCATAGCTCAGAATTCACTAGTTAGAGCCTCCAATTTTGCAGAACCTGCCCAATGTGAGCTTAACAAGTCATTTTCGAAATCTTTGAAGTTACGGAATGAACAGAATGAACTGTAAATATACTTTTTAAAAAAAAACTATCAACTATCAAGCATGGTTTTCGCATCAACAAACAAAAAGCGGCGGCCATCTTTGATGCACATTTTCAAGGACGACGAGTCTTTTTCCTCGATTACTAATGACCAAATTATTTATGTATGCTTAATCACGAAGCACAATTAGTCAATCATTCCACGAAAAATAGAATAATCTAAACTCTAAATGATCGAATGACATTTCTTACCATTCTGATTCGATTCTTTCCAGCGGCACATGGAACAGAGATCTGTAGCAACCACACAGACCGGAAGCTGCTGAAAGGGACTACATGATTGGCTCAAATTCAGTGCCCTGTCTCCACTTCCTTCCTATTTTGTAAAGTACCTTTTGATTGAGACTAAGTTTCATCCAACTTTACATACTCGAGATCTATCTCTGGTCTGCATCATAGTGACGACTCGAGCACTTTCGCTTTCATTGCGTTTTCTGCACTCGTTTTTGTTGTTTGTTTTTTGACAAATGTAATAAAAAGTTATAGGGTTGGCCCCTAAAAATAGGGTAAGTCGGGTTACCGTAACCACACCTATTTTTTTTAGGCCTTATCCATAGACTTGGAAACTACGGAATTTCTACCCGTCCAAAGCGGCCTTGGGTGGCGTTTGCTTAAAAAAGCCCAATTGTTGGTGAACTTCCATCTCCAACTGTAGCCCATAATCGGGCACAACGAATCCTTCTTTATCATGTATTATCGGTATGAAAATTTCT